>NW_023590226.1:0-201481 GCF_901709675.1 Syngnathus acus
AGTCTGGGTTCTCATGTGACTTGTTAAGTGCCTCTTCTGAGAGAATCTTTGGAAAAATGTTTCCCTCCTGTGTGTATTCTTAGGTGTAGTTTCAAACTCCTCTATGAGCAAACATTTTCCAACACTGAGAACATTTCCAGGTGTTTGGTATAAAATATCAACTTCTGACTCATCATCTGCAGCGTCAGAAGCATGTGACAACATGTCATCACAATCTGATGTTGGAGCTAAGAGGTTCTGCTTGCGATTCTCCACGGTGGGCTCCATATCTTCTGTTGTCATGTGTTGACGAGAGCTGCTTCTTGCAGGCTCCGCCCCTTTGCTCACCTCACGTTGACCCTCATCTATACTTTTCAACGAGAGACAAGTTGAGGGCATACTGTAGATATCCTCTTCTTCCTTCTCTTTCCCCTCCTCTTTTATCAAAGTTGCTCTGGCTCGGCCTCCTGTTTCTCATTAATCATGGCTGTTCCTGGCTGTTGTCACTTCAAACTTGTACATAAAAACCAGCGCTTCAACCACCAGCTTCAACCACCAGCTTCAACCAGAGGTTCGGGCACGCTAACTGATTCTCAAACTTGGCCAAGCTATCTAGCCTTGCTTGCTCGCAGAATAGTAGCATGGGAGGCAAACGTGGTGACATCCTGATTTCCACTTTGTAATATTGTAGTTGAATAGTTTATAGTTTCACAGTAGAACAGGCCTTGTAGCTCAGTGGTTAGAGCACTGGTCTTGTAAACCAGGGGTCGTGAGTTCATTCTCACTGAGGCCTGATTGTATACTAAGCATTTACTGCGCAAGCTCGATTTATAAGAGTTGAGGGTGTAATTCCACATATCTTGTCCATGGTACTGGTGACCAGCAGTTGTGTGATGAGTTGTTATTGTCTTTGAGGGAAATTTTATAATTCTCACGGCACACAAATGTGTCCACACTGGATGAGAATCACTGGCTTACAGTCCTGTTTAGACTACATTTTCAAGCGTTTCTCTTGGTCAATCTTCTAAAAGGTTGACACAGTTTGCCAAGCAAGGCCGCGTAGCTCAGTCATAAGAGCACTAGAATTGTAACTCAGAGGATGTGAGTTAAATTCCCACTAGGGTCTGACAGACAGCTACATCTGTTAACCCTGCTTGGTTGTAGTGTGTTTGAATTTTGATTAGGTAGGTGTTAAAGCCTCATTGCTAGCAAGAGAACTGGTCTTGCAAAAAAAGATTCACTCGCTGTGTCTAAATTCACAAGCTGCATCCTCAGAAAGTCTTTTTTTTGCCAATTATCAGGCTGCATGACATGATCCGGTGCGACGCGAACGCACGTCATGTGACACACGAATCAGCCTTGAAACTGGCATTCTTTAAATGGCGATGGAGCTGAGCGGAGACTACATATATTTTAAAGTCATTTCCCATATTACTCTTTCAAATATCTATTCAGAAACTCTGAACATATAAGGACATATTTATTGAGAGAAAACAGGGCAGGAGGGGAGTTTGTTCCCCTCAGCAACTGGTTAATCAATATAGTCTACATTCCAACATAATCATACAATCAAGAACAGTGGAGCCTCGGTTTTCGACCACAATCCGTTCAAGAAGGCTGTTCCAAGTGAATCGTTCGAATTCCGAATAATGTTTTCCCTTTACAAATAATGGAAAAAAAATGTATCCATTCCAAGCAAAAAAAACCGCCTTTTTTAACCATTTTTTCCATTTGCGCATTTTTGTCCAATTGCGCAACTGCAGCGCAGCGCCGAACGCGCAACTGCACCGTGCTGGTCGCATTATTGTGACAGAGCCGTCGCTGAAATTTAGAAAATATTTTTAAAGTCCTGATGTATTTTCCAAAATTTAAGTGGACCTCATGCGCAGGGAGCTTAATTTTGTCCGATCGCGCAACTGCAGCGCACCGCCAAACACGGAACCGTAGCGCGCCGCCGACCGCGCAACTGCACAGCGGCTGGTTGCATTATTGCGACAGAGCCGTCGCTAAAACTTAGAAAATATTTTTAAAGTCCTAATGGACTCTCCAAAATTTAAGTGGACCTCAGTGCGCAGGGAGCTTAATTTTGTCCGATCGGGCAACCGCAGCGCGCCGGGCGCTCACTGTCGCATTGCTTTAGTAGCGTCTTTGTGTTTTAGGATGGCTTTACTGCTCCCACTTGCTTCCTTTGGAGGCATGATTAGAGTTGATGCAATCCTCAGAGTAACGAGAATGTAATAACGAACGGATGTCAGTTGGCATGCGGGTCTTCTCGGCTCATCTCGCGAGGTTCGACCAACCGAATTTCGTTCGACATCCGAAGCAAAAAAATCTCGAATTTTTTGTTCGAATACTGATTGTTCGAGAACCGGGACGTTTGAAAACCGAGGCTCCACTGTAATTTGTCAACCCTAACAATCTTGGGCCAGGAACTGAGAAGGACTAAGATTTCTCACCTGTGTGTGTTCTTGTGTTTATTTTAAGTGACTGTTCTTTGGCCACAAACTGAGCAGGAAAAACATTTCTCACCTGTGTGTGTTCTTGCATGTGTTTTTAAATGTCCCTTCTGACAGGACTCTTTGGCCACATCTTTTTGATGAAAGGGACACACCTTGTCCTTTTTGCTCGTAGGCATGGCTGTTCCCGGCTGTTGTCACATTCAAACTTGTACCTAAAGGAGAATCAAATCAGGACTCGATCCTGCTTTCCAAGACCAGCGCCTTCAACAGCTAGAGGTTCGAGCACACTAACTGGTTCTCAAACTTGGCTCAGGTATCTTGCTTGATTGCTCGCAAATTAGTTGCATGGTAGTTTAAACGTGCCTGTGATTTGTGACACAATCTGATTAAATTTCGCAATATTGTACATGACTAGTTTATAGTTTATTAGTAACAGCCATAGAGCAGGCCTTGTAGCTCAGTAGTTAGGGTACTGGTCTAGTCACCAAGGGGTTTTGAGTTTCTTTCCTCACTGAACCCTAATAACATACTTAATGTTTGCTGTGCAAGTTGAATTTATAATAGTTGAGGGTGTACACGTATCTTGTCCATGGTACTGGTGACGAGCAGTTGTGTGATGAGTTGTTTGTACTCTTTGGGGACGTGAAGGGAAATTTTATAGTTTCTCATGGCACACAAATGTGTGCACACTGGTTGAAAATCACTGGCCTAGAGTCCTGGTTAAGTACATTGCAAGAGTTTCTTTTGGTTCATCTTCTAAAAGGTTGACACAGTTTTGCCAAGCAAGGCCACGTAGCTTAGTGATAAGAGCACTAGAATTATAAATCAGAGGGTGTGAGTTAAATTCCCACTAGGGTCTGACAGACAGCTACATCTGCTAACCTTGCTTGATAGTACTGTGTTTGAATTTTTGATTAGCGGTAGGTGTTGAAGCCTCATTGCTAGCAAGAGAACTGATGCAAAAAAGGCGTCACTAGCTGTGACCAAATTCACAGGCTGCATCCTCAGAAGGTTGGTTTTTGGGCCAGTTATCAGGCTGCATGACGTCACTTCCGGCGCGACGCGAACGCACGTGACACAGAGGATGACGATTTCAATGAATTTAATAATTTGGAGTGACACGGATGGTTGATTGATTGATTGAAACTTTATTGATCCTGTTAGGCTACGGATTTTAGCTATTGATCTGACTCCAAATTACGATCAACACTTAACACATGAGTCGTTATGTCCTAATCCACACACCGGTACACCTAACAATTTTTGCGAGTTTGTTCTGTCAAAGAGAAGACCAATAAATCAATTAGGCCGAATTACCAATTGTTTAATCCTGACAAAGCCATAGGCTAATACTCAGTGGCCTAGTGGTAGAGTGTCCGCCTGAGACTGGAAGGTTGTGGTTTCAAACCCCGGCAGGGTCATACCAAAGACTATAAAATGGGACCCATTGCCTCCTGCTTGGCACTCAGCATTAAGGGTTGGAATTGGGGGGTTAGATCACCAACTGATTCCCGAGCGCGGCACCGCTGCTGCTCACTGCTCCCCTCTCCCCCAGGGGATGGATTAAAATCACACGGGGATGGGTTAAATGCAGAGGACAAATTTCACCACACCCAGGTGTGTGTGTGACGATCATTGGGACTTTAATCTTTTTTTTTTCAATACAGGCGCCTGGGTCTCGGGTCCTTAACACCAAAAAACTCTTGTGCCTTCGTGACCATCAAAGACAATACATTCTTCCGGGTTGCCCAGTTTTAAGGAAACACAATATGAATATTCAAGCATGCAAAATATTGTGTGGTGATTAGTCGATGGTCATCTCCTCCTCGTTTGGGTGTTTTTCCGCTGCTCAGCGCAGGTGTCTGGTCTCAGTTGTGGGCGGTTGGGTCTGGACCACCAAGACGAGTTGTTATTCGCGTTCCTCTCGAGATGTCCTTGTAAGATGTCCTCCCTGTCTGGACATCCTGTTCCACAATACTTTGTAGAAATAAGTTCATGCAGTTGCCTGCACATTCCTTTCCACTTATTATGTGACCACACGAGTACATTACTACTGAAAATTATATGATATGATATAAGTCTAGCGCCGCCTTAATAAAATATGTTTGCAAACTGGCGAAAGCACATTCCCTTTAATCCCAAGGGTGGGGAAATTCAGGCCCCAGCATTATTCATACCATATAAAAGATATATAAAAGACACACACATGACATGAAAGCAACTCAATAGGCTCCTATAAGGCTGCCACACAACGGCGGCACAAAAAAAGCCTTTAAGTGTGAAAGTTAAAAGCCATCAAAGCAAAGCAACAAGAAAAAGGAAAAAAGTAAACGCGGCCAACCAGCCCCCCTCAATACCAAAGAACACCCCAAAACACACAAAATAGCCTTCATGGCTGGGGTCACCAACACGGTGCCCGCGGGCACCAGGTCGCCCGTGAGGACCGCATGAGTCGCCCGCAGGACTATTCTAAAATTAGCTCATATCGCGGCACTCGTCAGTGAGCTGCATTTATTTATTTTACAGTCAAACCTCGGTTTTCGAACGTCCCGGTTCTCGAACAAATCGGAATTCGAACAAAAATTCAAGATTTTTTGCTTCGGTTGTCGAACAAAATTCGGAGGTCGAACCTCGCGAGATGAGCCGGGAGGACCCGAGAAAACCCGACCGCGCGGCCCGGATGCCGACTGACTCCCTTGTTATTGTATTTTCGTTACTTTGAGGATTGTATCAACCCCTAATCATGCCGCCAAAGAAAGCAAGTGGGAGCAGTAAAGCCATCCTAAAACACAAAGACGCACTTAAAGCAATGCGACAGTGAGCGCCCGGCGCGCTGCGGTTGCGCGGTCGGACCAAATTAAGCTCCCTGTGCACTGTTGTCCACTTAAATTTTGGAAAGTATATCAGGATTTTAAAAATATTTTCTAAATTTCAGCGACGGCTCTGTCACAACAATGCGACCAGCGCAGTGCAGTTGCGCGGTAGGCGACGTGCTACGGTAGCACGTTCGGCGGTGCGCTGCAGTTGCGCGATCGGACAAAATTAAGCTCCCTGCGCACTTGGGTCTACTTAAATTTTGGAAAGTACATCAGGACTTTAAAATTATTTCTAAATTTCAGCGACGGCTCTGTCACAATAATGCGACCAGCGCGGTGCAGTTGCGCAGTGGGCGACGCGCTACGGTTGCGCGTTCGGCGGTGCGCTGCAGTTGCGCTATCACCAAATATGCGCAAATGAAAAAATGCTTAGAAAAGGCGGGGTTTTTTGTCTTGAAACGGATTAAAAAAATCCATTATTTGTAATGGGAAATATAGATTCGGAATTCAACCGATTCGCTTCTCGAACCGCCTTCTGGAACGGATTGTGGTCAAAAACCAAGGTTTGACTGTATTTTTGCTATTCTTGTTAAAATCACACTTACATGTGAACTGGAAATGACAATAAAAACACATAGTGAAAGCCAAATTGAGCAAATTGGCTATTTTAGAAGTGTGTGTCAAACTGGTAGCCCTTTGCCTCAATCAGTACCCAGGAAGTAGCTCTCGGTTTAAGAAAGTTTGGTGACCCCTGATCTAAAGAAACACGACGTTACAGACAGATGACAACACAAGATATTATATAAACCATCCTAACTACGAAAATTAATTAATATAGCCACAGTGTTTGAACACTTAAACAGCGACATGAAGACAGAGAGCAGTTCTGTCTAACCGCATTGCCTGTCAACATAGGCAGCCGTGTAATTACGCAATCCTCAGAGGAGGCGACAGGACGTTGGGTCCTCCGAGCAAATCGTCTTCGGTTTTAAAATAACTATAAAAATGCAGCGATTTTGGTTCAAAATGATACAAAATTATTGAAATTAAAAGGAAAATGACTTTATAATAAGAACAATTGAATTTGTTTTTCCCATTTTCATGACGGCAGGGGAGGCGTGCCTTGCCTCCTCTGACCGCACGTCCCTGACCATAACTATGATCATGGGTTCTCCTCGTTAGCAGATTAAAATACTCAAACTGTTTCAAAGTATATTATAGCAAAACAAAATAATATTAAATAATCCAAAATTGTGTGTTGCTGTGTCACTCAGAACATGTTCATTTAGTCAATAACTCAAACTATTAATTTACTATGTCTGATAAATTTGACTTTGGCACCATCTTCTGGTGAAAGTCTGGAACTGCAATAGAGGTTGACGAGATCAACCAGTCACCCCCCCTTTTACCAGTTTAACAAAAGTTAATTTAAAGGAACTAACTTCTAGGTAACCTTTACTAGGCCCAAACAGGTCACCCCTATGTCAATCTTTGTGTCAGGTTTAAGTACATCAGACATATTTTACAAGTCTCAAACCCCCGTACCCAGTGGCGTAGCCAGGAATTTTTCCAGTAGGGGCGCGCGCCCACAGGCCCCACAACCAGATGTTTCAATGTAAAAAAACCTTATATTTTTAACATATAGTTCCAGGGTAATAAATCAACTCAGTAATCAGTAATAACTTGGAATTTCTTAGAAGTACAACCTTGTTTATTAAACATAGATCAGCAGTTACAATATCCATTCATATTGGGAGTGGTATAGCATAATGAAATCCAGGCAACATAAGAGAGATTCATACTGAGATTCAGTATTTTACTTCAATAACTACAATGAATAACAAATACACTGCTATAATGAATATGAAAAATATATGAGCCAAAAATATAGTCCACCTTGGGTTGATTTAGTAATATACATGCTAAGAAAACACAGTCACTACTATGAGGGAAGGAGTGCTGATTAGAATGATCAGTTTCTGAATTCAGTCAAGTCATGCTAATAAAAATCAAGCTATACCAATAACTTTTTGTAAAGGAACAGAAAACATGAAAAACACCTGAACAGAATAGAACTTGCTATAAGAAAAAGTTACAAGAATACCACGAAATAAAAAACAGAATGGAACTGTAGAAGAAAGCAACTGTATCATATTTAACTGTAAAGCTTAATACAACAGGAGTCGCCTGTTTCCATCATTGGCTGCGAATTTCAAAACAATTGCATTAGCATCAATAGGCAGCTGATTCTCAATGTTGATGACAGATAGAGCATGCAGCCTCTCTTCAGTCATTGAAGACCTCAAGTAGCTCTTTACTCGCTTCATAGCAGAGAAAGACCTCTCGCAAGAGGCACTGCTGCACCCAATTGTCAAAGCAAGTTCATAAAGTGAAAGAATGTAAGGAAAAATCTCGCCAAGATCAGTGCTAATAGACATCACACTGTCAATTGAAAATTCAGTCTTGGAAGCTTCATGCCATCTTTTCATGATGACTCTGCGTGTAACTCTTGCCTCAGCCAGGAAATCACTCTGGGAACAAAGCCCATAGAATTCAGTTATGACCAAGAGATCATCTGAATTCAGAAACTGATCATTCTCAATGAGCACTCCTTCCCTCATGATCATGGGCTCTAGAGCTCCAAATCCCCTCAGGAATTGCAAGGTTTTGTTGCTGAAGCGGGACTTCATTTCTCCCACCATCATGCTCACAACATCTGAGCAAACACGCTTAGCAAGAACTTTAGCATCAGGAGCAGACATGGCATCAGTTCTCCTATCAGGCACCTTGTGGGTGACAACAGAGTCAGAGAACTTCTCAGGTAACTTGGCCTTCCTTCTCTCTCCTGACCTCAGAGTGACAGGGAACTCATATTTTCCAGCTAGAGTCAGACACTGCTCAAAAATTTCATCAAACCAGTCATCTTGAGATAACAACTCCAATTCTGCAATAGTTGATTCAATGAGATCAATGCTTGCCTTTGCATGCAGAGACTTGGCTTGCAAACACAATGTCAAAGATTCAGTAATGGAAAAGAGTTTGAGCATTACATGAAGCATCAACAAAAATTCAAAATGAGCAACCTGGTGCCTGAGGATCCGAAAACCAAGCTGCGCACCATGGGCGACCGGGCCTTCTGCCATACAGCCTACACTGTGGAACTCCCTCCCCGACCACCTAAGAGCACCCCAATCCACTGACTCTTTCAAAACTGGACTTAAAACTCACCTCTTTACCTTAGCATTTCCGTAGTTTCTCTCATATCTTGGTTGTCGTCCAGTTGTTTTATACTTGTCCTTGTTTTCTAGTTTTTTATCTGCCATGTAGCACTTTGAGATTCCCCCGAATATAAAGTGCGTTATAAATATAATTTATTATTATTATTATTATTATTATTATTGAGGGCAGTTGCCTTCAAACGACGCTCAGCATTCACCTCTTCATCAGCAAACCAATTCAATGTCTCCAGAATGAAGGCATAAGTGCCATGCACAGCACGAATTGCAGAAATTCTGCAAAACCACCTTGTGTCAGGCCATGACTTAAGGTGCTTCACCTGTTCTTTTGGAGATTTCATCTGCTCCTGCACAGAAACAAACTTGGGATGGACAGCAGATGAAGTAACAAATGCATATAAGGTTTTCAAAACACAAAAGAAACCTTCTGCTTCTTGAACAGAAGACACCGTGCCCACCAAGCACAAATTCAGCACATGGCTCTGGCAGTGCAAGTACAATGCCTTCGGATAGTCCTGGCTGATGATAGCATTTACTCCATTCTTTTGTCCCTTCATCACTGCAGCACCATCATAGACCTGGGCAACGCATTTGTCCATAGGAACGACTTTGCTGACCACTTTGGTTATCTTCTCAGCCATGAATCTTGCATTCAGCTGCTCCAAAGGATGAAATCCCACAAACCGTTCAACCACATTGCCATCCTTTAGGTAGCGTAGTGTGACACAAAGCTGCTCCTGGTGCGATGTGTCTTTAGTCTCATCTGCTGACAGACAGACAGAAGTATTTAACTTTGCTTAGTTCATCAGAGATTTCATCCAGGAGATGATTGCCTATCAGTGTGATGAGCTCATTCTGGATCTCAGGTGAGAGGTAGGTGGCATTGCGTCTCATTTTCTTCTTGAGCGAAGCAAACTCTGGACTGAGCTTGGAAGTGTAATCGACCAACTCTAGAAAATTCCCCCTCTGAAAAGAACCTGAGCTTTCGTCAGACCCTCTCAGAGCGAGTCCTTGGCGTCCAAGAAACACAATTGTGTTTACAATGTAAGTCACATATCTTCTGTTTTCCTCAATCTCCTGGCGATTGTGCTTGTCCAGTGCCCGGCAGTGAAAACAGTACATTTGTTGGCCTCCACAGAGTATTCTATCCAGGGATAACACTTGTACCACGCAGGATTGAAGGCTCTGTAGTCCTTTCTCTTTGCTCCTTCTTTGGAGAAGAGTGTCCTTGGGAACTTCTGCAGTTTTGGCTGTGCTGGTCCATTCTCTGGAGCAGATGAAATATCTGATGGCGCAGCTACTGGCAAAAGAAAACAAATAACCAGATTAGTTTCTGATGTAGTTATTTCTAATCATATCTATGAAATAAAATATGAATGTGGAGTTACTTTTAAAAAATTTAAAGCTGGATATGAAAATGAATATGCAAAAAATAAAAAGGATAAAAACAAAATCTCATCTATAACCAGTCAAAAAGCACATACATTGGCAGTCAGAATGATAGTACTGGTACAGGTAGAAGTAATAATTTATTACTTATCTATTAAACCAGTAGGCCCCAAATAATTTATTAATATTAGGCCTAAATTAGGCCTAATATAATTTGATATAGGCTAATAATAATTTGAATAATTAGGCTACTAATTATTAAATTAGTTTTATTCAACAACTAAATTAGGCCATGCTCACAGGCTATATAGTATATAACCTACCCATTTTTTGCTGAGTAAGAGTTGCATGCCGATCAGGAGCAGGATCACCATCAAGAGCAGCAGGAGAACCAGCGGTCTCATCAGCAGCAGTAGCACTAGTTGTACCAGTTGGCGTTGCACTGCCACTCGTGCATGCAGAACCATTCTCGATAGTGATTGTGACACTGGCACTGCTCGACTCTGACTGAGTCGCTCCCGAGTCGACTTTCAGGAACTCTACCAATGCTACAGCTAGAGCGAGAAGCATCATCCTCTTCCTGACAATTTTTTTCTTTAGGTACACCAAAGAAATCGGTAATTCGCTTTTTATTCATCTTCATGTAGGAGAAAAAAAATCGAACATCACCCACGCCGTTCGCTGATCGCTAAACAACATCCGGGTCCGGGAGGCAAACGGTGAATGGATAACATCGCGCACATAGAATAGCGCAAGCACATTCGCGCAAGACCGAAAGAAAAAAACGGCATGAAAATGAAGAATCGAAAAAGCTCGATTTTTTTCAACCGGGGCGCAGGGAGTCCTAACCGGGGCGCCGCCCCGGCTCGCCCCGGCTTGGCTACGCCACTGCCCGTACCACGGCCTGGGCAATAAACTGGACGAAGTCAGAGCCGAGCTGTCGATCGCCGAAATACTCATCATCGATGAGATTTCCATGGTGTCAAAAGACCTCTTTGCCTACGTGAATGCCAGGTTGAAACAAATCAAAGGAATTAATTTACCTTTTGGTGGCATGTCTGTTCTTGCTGTTGGAGATTTCTTTCAGCTCCCTCCTGTGAGACAATCCAAACCTCTGTGCGTGTACGATCCCACGCGGCTGGACCACTGGCGTGACAACTTCAAAACGATCACACTCAGCCAGGAGGCCTTTTTTAAAAAAAATTTTTTTAAGTATGCCTCAATGATAACGCCGATCATAACGGATAGACATCATTTCGGAAGTCAGGAACTCATCGATCAGACGCACAAAAATTAACCAACGCCGATTTAAAGATGATGCAAAACCGTCAAAAACAGGTAGGGAAAAGTTTTAGACCCAAATAACTTCAATAAAGAAACGTTTTCGCATAAATAACTTTTCTGAAACTTATTGGAACATGCACAAACTTGAAGACACAATTACAATTCGGGACGGAAAAACTCAACTGAAAACTAAAATGTTTAATTTAGTGTTCCAGATGTTTAATGAGGAATTGCAGCCAGATTTGAATGAAGATTAAAGTATGAACAACTCATGCAAACTCTGGATTTTGAGGAGAATCATGCACGAGAACATGAAAAATGGAATAGTTACATGTTTCTCATAAAACAATTAATAACTTTTTTTGCAGATTCTGGATGCACATTTGGTGGAACCTTGGTGCCACCTGCCTGATCGAGTGATGTAAGTAACAACTGTATATCATATCATGTTTCTATCGTCAACATTTCTGCAGTCTAACGTTCGTATTTTTCTGTAGCCTTGGACACTTGTCCAATAACATACGACCACCAGGACGTTACCTGCTCACTCCGATCTTACCACCAACACCCCAAAATGCACGGTAAATCCTCAGTTTCTGCAAAATGTATTCCTTTGAATGCCCACACGATGGTGACATGCGTTTGCTTGTGCTTTTGATTTTCCAGCTGGACAAAAGAACCCCAGACTCCTTCCAAGCCGTATATCAAAAAACCACCGAATGCGTTTATGTTATTTATGAAGGAGCAGCGGCCTTTTGTCAAAGCTCAACTTGAAAATTCAAGCGGAGAGCGTACAGACAGCGCATCCGTTAATAAAATCTTGGGGCAGATGGTAAGTACGATGCGCACGCATTCACGCGCGCATGTTTTTTTTTGACACTTTCTCATTAAATCCACAGTGGAAGTCGCTCACGCAGGACGAGCAGGAAAAGTACTTTAATGAATCGGATTGGCTCAACCAGATCCATGCCAGCTTGCACCCGGATTGGTCCTGTCGAGATAACTATGAGAGTTAGAATCCATCGGAACAATAAAAAAAAAAGAAAAAAAGTGTTTTTGTGTGAAATGACATGATTTTGTGTTTTGTGCAGGGTCAAAAGAAAAAGAGAGTGTGGTGCAGTACCAAAAAATCGGAACGCACCAATAATGTCCAACCGCATGCTTCTTTGATGGGCAATAATAATACAGGTACGTCTCAGAAAATGTTTCTTTGAATTTTTTGAACTGATCACCTGACAGAGCGTGTCAATCCAAACTGAGCATTCTGTTTAGTGATGGAAGACTCGCAGTGAATCTCATCTCGGGAGTGACTGGCGTTTTTGTGTTTGCAGTGCGTGTACCTGACATCCCCGCACCGGCACCCCCCCTCTGTCACGTTCAGCCACTTTGAGGCACGCAAAGCGGACCTGACTGGCCACTTGGCGGTGCCGAGGCAGCCCTTCTTGCCAGATACGAGCATTTGGCAGGCAGGGCCTAATGAGGACCCTGGCTGCACCATCGGTAGGGGTTTTGAGTTGCCTCCATCTTCGTCCTCATCCTCATGCATCGGCAGCCTGTATGAGAACGACCTGACGACCTCCGGCCTATTTAAGGAGTTGGAGGAGCTGGAGATGTCCACTAGCTCCTTCTGGGATTCACCCTTGTGTAGCAGCAGCTTGCATGAGGACGAGGACGACCTGACCTCCGGCCTATTTAAGGAGTTGGCCGAGGTGACCTTGGACTGCTTTTCGAGTTCACCCTCAGACACCAGCAGCCTTCATGAGGACGAGGAGGATCTGACCTCTGCCCTTTTTAGGCAGCTGGTAGCTTTGCAGGCAGCTGAGGCGTCCTCAGCCTCCTTTTTGTCTTCCTACCTCATTTAGGGCATGGAAACAGAGACACAATGAATTGATTCTTTTTACGAATGTTTTGATATACATGATAGATTTCTTCTTTTTATCTGCTTCTATATAATCTATTAACTGTTTCCTTTTAACTCTGTTAATGACCGATTGGTCTAACTTTATTCTTAATATTTTACAATTGCAATTTACCATTGGTTTACAAAAGTTGTTTTATCTGTTTTATCTATTTTTAAAATGAATTTTATTCAGTGTAAATATCCCTTAAACACAAATGCACTTGATTTTGAGAGGTGGCTCGCATAATCCAAAATCTTTTGTCCATCTATCTGTCACAGCATTTTGGCCAAAGTCAAAATGTCTTCTCTACCTGGATGTCCTAATATTAAGAAGAGTATTTGTATCTTTAAAGAGAAATAGCTCCTTTACCATATCCATTGTCAAAAGGAACAGAGAAAGGTATGAGAAACACAGTCGAGACATTGAAGATGCCATCCAAGAGATGGAGGACAGTGGGCTCGTCATAAACGAATGGTGCCACCTGGCTCCCGAGAGTGAGTTGCAAAGACTCGAATGCGTTGAGGAAATCAACACAAGAGAGGACCCAAATGACACCGTGGAGGAAAATGTCCCGGACTATAACGTCAGGTCCGAGACAACACAAATGTCCAGAGATGGGACCAAGTCACACATGTGCAAGTCTCAAGTAAGTCTCAAGTCTTAACCTTCAAGTCTCAAGTAAGTCCCAAGTCATTTTTGTCTCGGGCAAGTCAAGTCAAATCAAGTCCTTAAATAGGTCAAGTCAAGTCCAAGTCAAGTCTTTAAATAGGTCAAGTCCAAGTCAAGTTAACTGTAGTTTTTATTTATTAACTTGCTCCATATTAAGTCATATTTACTTAATTAAGTTTCATCATCATATTCATTGCATTAAAGCTATATATACACACACCTATTTAGATAAATGAAAAGCACTTATTTGGCAGAATGGCTCTTCAGATGACGGACAAAGTTTGAAGTTGTCGTCTGGCTGTGCGAAATGTTTTTGCTGCATATCACGCACTGTGCTGTCCGTCTTTTGCCATCATAAAAGTAATTGCGATAGCCGAAGGTGTTGACTCGCGGTACCGCTCCCGCTGACATGTTTGCGCATGTCTGATATAAAGGGGCATGATTCTCCAATAAACACATTCGGTAGGTAGACAGGGCACGACTGATTGAGTGACAGGGTAGTGATCCAATCATGACAACGCCATTCTCAGCCTGCGCTCCTACTGTGTTATCGATATTATTTTTTTCAAATGTATTATTAATTTTATATTCAAATTGAAAACATAAACTAAATAACACTGAAGTCATTCAAGTCATCGTGTCTCAAGTCAAGTCAAGTCCCGAGTCTTTAACTTCCAAGTCGAGTCTCAAGTTTTTTCATTTTTTGTCAACTCAAGTCACAAGTCATCAAAACAGCGACTCGAGTCGACTCGAGTCCAAGTCACAGTGACTCGAGTCCCCATCTCTGATGTTGCATTATAAAAGGGTTTTAGATATTTGTGGCTCCAGACAGGTATGTTTTTTGTATTTTTGGGCCAATATGGCTCTTTGAACATTTTGGGTTGCGCATCCTGACCTAGGGTTAGGGAGGCCAACTGTGGTTTCAAACTAGGGCCAAGGTTTCCAACTGGGGTTTCCAACTGGGGTTTCCAACTGGGGTTTCCAACTGGGGTTTCCAACTGGGGTTTCCAACAAGGATGTGGGTTTCCAACTGGGGCTAGAGTTAGGGCTATATAGAAGCGTGTCCCGTGTGAGGGTCGAACTCACGACCTTCAGATTATGAGACTGACGCTCTACCACCTGCGCCAACGAGGCTATGCACTTGCATTTTGACAATTGTTTTTTACTGTAAAACTAATTCAACCACAGGCCATTTCCATTAAACTGAACTTGGCTAGGATTTCCAACTACGATGAGGGTTTCCACCAAGAACTAGACTGTGTAAAAAGCATGCCCGGTGTGAGGATCAAACTCACAACCTTCAGATTACGAGACTGACACGCTACCGCCTGCGCCGATGTGGTGCCTGTCCTAAAATGCTATATTACTGTCAAATTGATTCAACCACCGGCCATTTCCATCAAACTGAACATCAAAAGAAAAAGTTACTTTTGTCTGAGCATTCTCAAACTAGGGTTTCCAACTCGGGTTCGGGTGTCCAACTAAGGTTTCCAACTGGGGAGAGGATTTCCAACTAGGGCTCGAGCTAGAACTAAATAAAAGTGTGCCTCGTGTGAGGGTCTAAGTCACAACCTTCAGATTATGAGACAGACACGCTACCACCTGCGCTAACGAGGCTATGAATGTTAGGTTTTACAAGCTATTTTACTGTAAAATTGATTCAACCACCGGCCTGTCAAACTCAACTTCATGGACAGAATACTTTATTCTATTCTGAGCAACCTGCTATCTTCTGTAATTGACAATGATTTTACTGTGGACTATGGAAAACAGTGCCCTGTATGAGGGTCGAGCTCACAACCTTCAGATTTTGAGACTGATGCACGACCACTTGCACTAACAAGGTTATATGTCAATTGCATTACAATTCTCTTTTACTGTAAATTGTTTAATCCACAGGCCATTTATGTCTGTAACAACTGTGAACACTTGCCACAAGGCTGCAGTCATCAGAAGTCGTTGCCAAGTTTCACTTGGTACAGTCATTCACATGGCTATGTGGCCTAAAGGATAAGGTGTCTGACTTTGGATCAGAAGATTGAGGGTTCAAGTCCCTTCATGGTCATTTTAATATAATTCATATGAAATCAATGACTTTATTTCAGTCTGAACCAACTCTTGTATACTGTCGGAAAGGGTTTTGGTCTCTGATTTCTTTTTTTGTTGTGCTGACTCCCCCCCAATCTCCGTTTTCAGTGCAACAAAGTGACAAAAACCAAAAAAAAAAATGCTTTCTCTATTGCACACTAGGGCCAGCGTTTCCAACTAGGGCTAGGGTTTCCAACTAGGGTTCCAACTCGAGGTAGGGTTTCAAACTAGGAATTCCAACTGGGGTCAAGGGTTTCCAATTAGGGTTTCCAACTCGGGCTGGGGTTTTGAACTAGAGACAACATTGGACAGATGCCACTTGTTGGGAACCTTTAAATGTTTAGTCTTATCAACGAATGTGTTTCAGGGGCCAGATTTAAAACGTGGCTGCTGGTTTTCGTGAACCAAACCCATTAAAAAAAAGTGAAAGAATGAAACAATTCTTAATAGGAGAAGCCCGGTTAGCTCAGTCGGTAGCGCATGAGACTCTTAATCTCAGGGTCGTGGGTTTGATCCCCACATTGGGCAGCCCACACTTGTTGGGAACCTTTGGTTCTTTAGTCTTATCAATAGAGATGTGTTTAAGCATTCCTCTATTTGCCCTAAACCATTAAAAAAAACTGAAAAAGTAAAACAATTCCAAGGTCAAAAAGCCTGGTTAGCTCAGTCGGTAGGACATGAGACTCTTAATCTCAGGGTCGTGGGTTCAAGCCCCACATTGGGTGTCCTTGCTTGTTGGGAACCATTGAATTTTTAGACTTATCAAGGCCACACTTAAAACAGGGAGTCTTTCACATTGCGATGTGGCCTAATGGATAAGGCGTCTGACTTCGGATCAGACGATTGAGCGTTCGAGTCCCTTCATAGTCAATTTAATGTGTCGTGCTTTGAAATAGACAACTTTACTTCAGTCTGAACCAACTCTTGATTGATTGATTGAACTTTATGCATCCCACAGCGGGGAAATTCCCTTGTCACAGCAGCGCATATGAGTGCAAGAATAATACAAGTGCAAGAATACAAGTGCCAGAATTACAAAAAAGGGTAAATAACAGACAAGGATAAACACAAGTGCTGCTAGTAGAGACGAAACACATTCATTTTATCAGGTGGCATGCATGTTGTAAAGTCTGACAGCAGAGGGAATGAAGGACCTGCGGAACCATTCCTTCCTACACCGAGGGTGCAAAAGTCTGCCGCTAAAGGAGCTGCTTAGGAACCGCACAATCTCATGGAGGGGGTGAGAGGTGTTATCCATGATAGATTTAAGCTTAATCAACGTCCTCCTCTCACCCACAACCTCAACGGAGTCCAGGGGACAGCCCAGAACAGAGCTCGCTCTTCTGACCATCTTATTCAGTCTCCCCCTGTCCCGGTCCGTACTGCCCCCACCCCAGCAGACCACAGCGTAGATGATGACCGAGGCCACCACAGAGTCATAGAAGGTCCGGAGGAGAGCCCTGCACACACCGAAGGACCTCAGTCTCCTCAGCAGGTGGAGGCAACTCTGGCCCTTTTTGTACAGGATATGGATGTGATCAGTCCAGTCCAGTTTGTTGTTAAGGTGAACACCCAGGAATTTGTAGTTCTCCACTACCTCAATGTCCGATCCCTGGATATTCACCGGAGTGAAGATGGGTGCTGTCCTCCCGAAGCTCACAATCAACTCCTTCGTCTTGCTGGTGTTCAGCTGAAGCTGGTTGAGCTCACACCAACTGACAAAGTCCTTGATGACCAACCTATATTCCAGATCATTCCGCTCCGCGACATTTCCAACAATGGCCGTGTCGTCGGAGAACTTCTGGATGTGGCAGTGAGCGGTGTCGTGGGTAAAGTCTGAAGTGAACAGGGTGAAAAGGAAAGGAGAGAGCACCGTACCCTGGGGGACACCAGTGCTGCAGCGCACCACGTCGTACTCACATCGATGTAACCTCAAATACTGCGGCCGGTCGGTGAGGAAGTCCGTTGTCCATGCAGCCAGGCGCTCGTCCACACCCGCCTTCTCCATCTTCACCCTAAGCAGTGACGGTTAGATGGTGTTAAAAGCGCTGGAGAAATCGAAGAACATGATCCTCCCAGTGCTCCTGTTGTCCTCCAGGTGAAGCAGTGTTCTGTGCAGTAAATAAATCACTGCATTGTCCACCCCAACACCAGGCCGGTAAGCAAACTTCAGGGAGTCAGGCTGCGCTCCCACTAGGGAACGCAGGTGACCCAGGATGATCCTCTCCATAGTCTTCATCAGGTGGGAAGTCAAGGCAATAGGCCTGAAGTGGTTAGGCTCCTTGGGGCACGGCACCTTTGGTACAGGGACCACGCAGGAGGTCTTCCACAGTACTGGGACCTTGTTCAGGCTCAGGCTCAGGTTGAACAGGTACCTGACCACACCGCTCAGCTGGTCCGCACAGTCCCTGAGCAGTCTCGGCCAGATGCCGTCTGGGCCCGGGGTCTTCCCTGCTTTGATCTTTCTGAGGTGACTCCTCACCTCAAGATCTGTAAAGGAGAGGGGGATGTCGGAAGACCGGGGTGATGGAGTGGAGACAGAAGAGTGACTCGGGGGGGGGGGGGAGCTGGCGGGGGGGGCTGGAGTGTCGAAGGTGGCAGAATGAGATGCGGATCGAGGTGAAGGGGTGGGGGGGAGGCGGAATCAAATCTGTTGAAGAACAGATTGAGTTCATCCACCCGGTCCTTGTCCCCATAAGCTGGTTTCCGATCAGCCCCTTTACCATGGCCCGAGATGGACTGCAGACCCCTCCATTGTCAGTTTACAGTTCATCAAAAACCAAAAGAAAAAATGCCAAGTTTTCTCTGTTGCAGATGTTTTGGTGTGTTGATCACTAAAACAATGTTAAACTGAGGAGGCCTGAAAGCACTGCTTTAACAATTCAGGAATATACAAACGTTTTGTGTGCCAAATCTTCATTACAGCCAATAGCAGAATCCTGATTAAAGGTACAAAAAGACTGACAATGACTCTGTGTTTCCACTGGTTCTTCTCTGCAAGTTCTCTGCATTTCCAGTGCAGGATGGCGGAGATCACAGAGGGGCTCAACGGTGTGGTTTGTCACATCGATGATCTGTTGGTGTGGGGGCGGGGCCAGGAAGAGCATGACACTCGACTTAATGCCGTGCTACAAAGACTGGAAAAAGCAGGCATCACACTGAATGTGGACAAGTGTGAAATCTCCAAGAGCGAAGTAGTCTTCCTGGGCCATATCATCACAGCCGCAGGCATCCGCCCTGACCCAAAAAAGACAGATGCCACCACAGACATGACAGAGCCCACACATGTGAGTGAATTAAGGAGTTTTCTCGGCATGGTCAACCAGCTGGGAAGGTTTATTCCCCAGCTAGCTGAAAAAGATAAACCGCTCCGTGACCTCTTCTCAAAGAAAAACTGCTGGGTCTGGGACGTGGACCAGGCAGCAGCGTTTGAAGACCGAAAGAAAGCTCTGTCCTCTCCTCCGGTGCTGGCTATGTATGACCCGGGCAGAGACACCAAAGTATCTGCTGATGCATCATCGTATGGGTTGGGGGGCGTAATTCTCCAGAAATGGGGGAAGGATGGAAGCCTGTGGCTTACGCATCACGGTCACTCACTCCAACTGAGCAACGATACGCACAGGTGGAGAAGGAGGCTCTGGGCCTCACATGGGCCTCACATGGGCCTGTGAACGGTTTCGGGATTTCCTCATCGGAAAGGAGTTTTGCCTGGAGACCGACCATAAACCCCTTCTCAGCCTGCTCGGAGCCCAAGCACTGGATCTTTTGCCACAGAGAATCCAGGGTTTCAGGATGAGGCTGATGCGCTACTCATACTCCATCGTGCACGTACCAGGAAAGTCGCTTTGGACGGCAGACACACTTTCACGTGCACCTGTAAAATTACGCATGTCCACTGATGACCAGGAGCTGATGGAGAGCACAAACATATTTGTGGACTGTTAGGGTTTACAGATTATCTTGATCGTATGATTATGTTGGAATGTAGACTAGAATTATTAACTTTGTTTAAACCTTTCCTTGACTCTGAAAAGTTTAACCATTCAGTTGTTGAAACTTTCCAAATGGTGTGGAAACATTCTTGCTTAGTTAGTCATCTAAAATGCTCCACTAGTTTCTGTTTCCACGACCTTGTAAAACAATGAGCTGGGACCCTCCGCACTGATTAACCAGTTGCTGAGGTGACCACCAAACATGTCCAATGTCACCCCCACCCTGCTTGTTCTTAATAAATATGCTCTTGCAAGAGGCCTGAGCCAGACCTCATTCGATCATCGCTGTACGCACAGCGACGAATGGTTCTCCATTTGCAAATGCTTAAAAAGGGCATACTGTCTCCCGTGTGGTTCTTGCAAAAATAAGTTAGAGTGAGCACCACTCTAACAGACTGTGTCACTGAGAGTCTACCTGTCAGCTCATCATATACAGAAAACCTGAAAGAGCAATTGAAAGCCGACAGTGTCTGCTCGCGTGTCATGACCATGTGCATGGAAGGATGGCCAGCACATGCAAAACAGGAACCAGCGCTGAAAAACTACTGGCCGGAGCGAGCTACATTAACAGTGAAAGATGGCTTACTGCTAAAGGACACACGACTGGTAATACCTTCTGCAATGAGGAACGACGTGCTATTCAAATTACACGAAGGACACTTAGGTGTCGTGAAATGTAAAGCACGTGCACGTCAATCTGTGTGGTGGCCGGGACTCAGCCAGCAAGTGAACGAAATAATACTGAACTGCAGGACATGCATACAAGAGCGACACAACCCAAAAGAGTCACTCATGCCATCAGGGTGCCCTGAAAGACCTTGGCAAAGGTTAGGAACAGACCTTTCTACACAAGAGGCAGAATAATCCTCTAAGGTCTGATGAAACAAAGGCAGTCTACCCTATGATCTCTGGAAACAGGGAGATGTGGTATTATCGTATGTTGAAACTATAATATTATATAGTGCAGCGGTGGCCAACCCGCGGCTCGCGAGCCGCATGCGGCTCTTTGGCTGGTTTCATGCGGCTCTTTTACGTTCATATCAACATTTGTGTTTATTTTTCGTGCGTATTTGCTTCGCTTGAGTTCAATATGGTATTTTGGTCAAACGCGCATGCGCGTGAGGTGAAATCCCGCAAAGGAGGAGGGACAAACAGAGCGATTGATTTTGCTGGCTTTTTAATGAATGGCGACTGTGACTACGGGGGCCCATTAGGTCCAGAAAAGCTTAAAGTTGTTTTTTGTTGAACGCTATGGCAAGCCATTCTGCCTGATATGTCGGACATCATTGGCGCATTTAAAAGCTTCAAATGGTCAGCGCCACTTCAGCTCACTTCATGCCAATATCGATAAGGACTTTGCAAAAGGGACTGAATTTCGCAAGCACAAGTTTGGAGACTTTGAGAAGTCTGGGATAAAAATAGGTACAGTTTTTCAAAAAAATTACGAAGCACTCAGAGACTGTCACACTTGCATTGTTTCAACTGGCTTGGAACATTGCACGGGCTAAAAAGCCATACAATGAAGTGGAGTTCGTTAAAATATGCCTCAGTGACGTTATTGAAATCTTGTCTCCTGAAAACGACAAACTAAAACGAATAGTCTGTCCCGCCACACATAGTAAGTGAAAAAACGTATGTTTTTGTTTGTGGAATTTGTTGAACTGAGAGTTTGTCTGTGTGAGACAATGCACACAATGTTCATTGTTGAAAATGTGGTCTTTGGTCTGTGGTTTTAGTACTGTAGGAGTCAATTTGTCATTATCATGTTGGTGCGTGACATAATAATGTCACACAATAAATTTGGCTGAGCAGAGGGGTGTGTGCGTGTATGTGTGTGTGTGTGTGTGTGTGTGTGTGTGTGTGTGTGTGTGTGCGTGTGTGTGTGTGGGGGGGGGGTGTTCATGTGTGCTCATGTGTATGATGTGGCTCTTTGCGATGACACAGTAAAAAATGTGGCTCTTGGTCTCTGACTGGTTGGCCACCCCTGATATAGTGTGTTATTGGAGGTCTCGCATAATGTTGACAGTTGGGGGCTCTGTGGTGCGCCAGGGGCATTGTACTGCTATGTGAGACATGAGTGGGGAGAAAATAGAAAGTTGCTGAATAAAGAAGTTGCATTAGCGTTCATCTCTACTCCGTATAAACACAACAGTGGTGGACTGCGTTCGCGCTCTCCCCTGGTCTTTCAACGAACAGCAAAAATCACGCGCAGTAGTACGCACATGGAGTTTAGGTCTGCGGTGCTGTGACACACTGAACGCTTTTGAGCATGTTATTAACTGTACTCTGGAACTGTGCATTTGCTTGCTAAACTGTATTAACCAAATTAGTCAATGCAAAATAATATGTAATTACCACGTTCCTGACTCGTTACATGATATGAACGTATCAAAACCTTTTTGTCGGCTGTAGGTCTGTCTTTTTGAAGAATGCGCCTGATTGTTGTTCCTCATACATCAAAAGTATGGATTTCTAGAAAACAACTTTTACTTCCTAAAGTAAAATGACAGATTTATATTCAAATGTCAAATATCGAACGCCACCATCGCAGTGGAGATGAATTACACTCCAAACCACGCCAGCAACGACAAAAGCCTCAATTATTTGCGACACGAGAGATATAGAGCACTTCTGAAATTTGAGAAATCATTTGAGAAATTTCGATCGTATTTAGTTTCCCGATTTGTGTTGAATAAAGTTATGAAATCACACGTTTTCAAATAAAACACAGAGATGGGATCATTTCCCGTTCTCTCATACCAAAAGTACACGTACAGAGACATACAACTGTTTTTACCTTCAATACTCAAAATAGACGCCCAATCAATAGGTGACGCTGTTTGAAAGAATGAGCGCCGTCAGTGTTCGACCAGGTACCTACAATCCTGTGCACCAACAATGTTTGAAGTAAAAAAGACATTAATGAACACAAAATACTCGTTTAAACCTTCTATTTAGGTTGAGTCCTTCTAAGTCAGGGGTCTCAAACTCCAGTCCTCGGGGGCCGCATTCCTACATGTTTTCCAAGTTTCCCGCGTTAAACACACCCGATTCAAATGAGCAGTTCATCCTCACGTTCTGCAGGAGCCTGATAATTGAATCAGGTGTGTTTAACGAGGGAAACTTGGAAAACATGTAGGAATGCGGCCCCCGAGGACTGGAGTTTGAGACCCCTGTTCTAAGTATAGTAAATCTATGAACGTCTATTGTTTGTTTTAGAAGGAATGGTTGCTGCAATTTGAGTGTGAGACCGCCTGTGAATTTGGTGAGACCAGCAGTGGGGTGGCCCGTTTTCACCCAGATTATCAGATCACACTTTTTTCTCTTCAGATCGAATAAATCTTTCGCCTTTTACTAAAGATTTCCGTGGGGAGGAACAATAAGAGTCTATCTCAATTTTTTTTTATGCTCTGCGAAAGCGGAGCATTCTTTCTCTGTGAAAATATCAGTATCGCAACGGATAGCCGCCTATATCATATTCCGTGCAACAGTCATACATTCACCTAATTTATACCGACATATACGTATGTGAACATAAACAGAGAAATAATGCCGAGTGCAGACAGACAATCACATTTAAGCCCTCGTTTATCAATGCAGTTTAATTTCTGGTGGTACCCATTTGAATGGGCACATGACAGTCTATTGTAATTTGGCAAAAAATATTGTTTTTGAATAAAAACCAATAACCACCCCCCTCAATTGCACAAGCACTCCTGCTCCTCACTTCAAGGAACATGGACTTGAGCAGATCCGCCGCGCTGTGCTTCGTTGCGACGTGGCTTGACGGACGCACCCCCCACCACGCCGTGGAGTTAGCTGGGTTTCGGCTAATGCGTGCAGATCGCAGCGCGGAGCTCACCGGAAAATCAAAGGGAGGTGGTATCTGTTTCTGTATTAATGAACGTTGGTGTACTGATGTCACGGTGTCGAAAGAGTCTTGCAGCGCTCTCCTAGAAACACTTTTCATAAACTGCCGGCCGTTCTATTCACCATGGGAGTTCTCCTCGATCGTCATGGCGGCTGCTTACATTCCGCCACACACACATGCGAGTGAAGCCACGTAGATGCTGGCTGACCAGGTGACAGACATGGAGAAACCTCTACCAAATTCACAAATCATTGTTCTGGGTGATTTTAACTGGGCGAACCTCGCACACGAACTCCCCAAATACAGACAGCACATAACGTGTCCCACCAGAGGGGCACAGACACTGGGCCACTGCTACACCGTAATTAAGGATGCACACCACTCTGTGGCTCGTGCAGCTTTAGGACTCTCAGACCACTGTCTAGTTCATCTGATCCCGGCCTACAGGCAGAAATTAAAGACTTCTAAGCCTGTGGTGAGGACTGTGAGGAAGTGGACAGTGGAGTCTAGGCAGGACCTCCAAGCCTGCTTTGTCTGCACCGATTGGGGAGTTTTTGAAGCTGCAACTTCAGACCTGCATGAACTCACCGACACTGTCACATCATACATCAGTTTTTGTGAGGATCTGTGTGTGGAGACCAAGACCTTCTGCATGTACAAGAACGACAAACCTTGGTTTACACCGAACCTCAGGAGGCTGCGCAAAGTCAAGATCACCAACTGATTCCCGAGCGCGGCACCGCTGCTGCTCACTGCTCCCCTCTCCCCCAGGGGATGGATTAAAATCACACGGGGATGGGTTAAATGCAGAGGACAAATTTCACCACACCCAGGTGTGTGTGTGACGATCATTGGGACTTTAATCTTTAATCAAGGAGGAGGCCTACAGGAGCGGCGACCGGGACCTGTTCAAGCAGACCAGAAACACACTGAACCGAGAGGTCAGGAAAGCCAGCAAGTGTTACGGGGAGAGCCTGGAGAGACACCTCTCTGCCAATCCTGATCCCTCAACAGTGTGGAAAGGTCTGCAGAGCATCACGGCTTCAAGAAACGAACCCCCTGTCCTGTGGAGAGCCCAAGGCTTGCAAACCAGCTAAACAGGTTCTACTGTAGGTTTGATTGGTCCTCCCACACTACAGGACCTCCTGCAGCACAATCAACATACTCACCTCCCCCCACAACCGCTCTGTCCACACCTCCATCACCGTTGTCACCTACTCTTTCTCTTGCAGAGGCCGCGCCCGCACTCCAGATCCGCGAGGAGGAAGTGCGGCAGATGTTCCGGAGACCAAAGATCAGGAAGGCACTGGGCCCAGACGCCATGTCACCGTCCTGCTTGAAAGTCTGTGCTGAACAGCTGGCACCCACCTTTGCACGGATCTTCAACCGTTCCCTTGAGCTGTGTGAGGTGCCCTCGTGCTTCAAGAGCTCCACCATCGTTCCGGTGGCCAAGAAGCCCGCCATCACAGGTTTGAATGACTATAGACCTGTCGCTCTGACATCTGTGGTCATGAAATCTTTGGAGAGGTTAGTGTTGAACCACCTGAAGGATGTCACGGGCCCCCTGCTTGACCCCCTCCAGTTTGCCTACCGGGCAAACAGGTCGGTGGATGATGCGGTCAACATGGGACTGCACTACATCCTGCACCACCTGCACACCCCAGGAACGTACGCCAGGATCCTGTTTGTGGACTTCAGCTCGGCGTTCAACACCATCGCTCCTGGCATCCTCCAACAGAAGCTCATCCAGCTCGCGGTGCCTGCCTCCACCTGTCAGTGGATCACCAGCTTCCTGGCCAACAGTGTGAGGCTGGGGAGCATCACATCCGACACCCGGACCACCAATACTGGCGCCCCTCAGGGGTGCGTCCTCTCCCCACTGCTCTTCTCTCTCTACACCAACAATTTCTCCTCAGGTGACTCTCCTGTGAAGCTCCTGAAGTATGCGGACGACACCACTCTCATCGGACTGATCCGGGACGGTGACGAGACTGCGTACAGACAGGAGGTGGAGCGGCTGGTCCACGAGCAGCCAAAACCACCTGGAGCTGAACCCGCTCAAGACCGTGGAGATGACAGTGGACTTCAGGCGAGACCCTTCACCACTTTCACCCCTCACTATCCGCAGTAATACTATTCTCTCCACAGACACCTTCAAGTTCCTGGGAACCACAATCTCTCGGGACCTGAAATGGACCGGCCACATAGACTCTGTCCGGAAGAAGGCCCAGCAGAGGCTGTACTTCCCGAGACAGCTCAAGAAGTTCAACCTGCTGCGGGAAGACCTTCTACACTGCCGTCATCCAGTCTGTCCTCTGCACCTCCATCACTGTCTGGTTTGGATCGGCCTCCTAACAAGACAAGCACAGACTGCAACAGACAGTCAGGACTGCAGAAAAGATCATTGGAATCAACCTCCCATCTATCCAAGACTTGTACCTGTCCAGGACCAGGAAACGTGCAAGTAACATCTCTATAGACCCTTCTCACCCAGATTGCAGTCTGTTTGAACTACTCCCCTCCGGACGGCGTTATAGAGCTCTGTACGCCCAAACCAGCAGACACAGAGACAGCTTCTTCCCCCAGGTTGTTGCTCTGATGAACTCACACCACTCTTAGAGTCTCAGAGTCATTGCTGTGCAATAACATCCCGCTCTCCACACCTTTTTTTGAATTGTCTACACTATTTGTACTGTGTCCTCTCTGCATCCATTGCAGCCTGGTCATCCTGGAAGAGGGACCCTCCCATCTGTGGTCTCTTCTCAAGGTTTCTCATTTGCCCTAGTTGGAGTTTTGAGTTTTTCGTTGCCCTCCTGGGAGAATATTTGTCATTTTTCACACGTCCTGAGTGTTGTTAGTTACCAAAATGTTGAACAGAGGCTGTGATGTACCGAAGTCAAATTCCTTGTTTGGCACGCTCAAACATGGCAAATAAAAATTCTTGAATCTTGAACCTTTACTGTTCACAAGCACAATCACAAGTACAAGTCATCTTCATCCATAAGCACATCAGTCTTTCCTTGTTAAAACACAGCAGCCCTTCAAGACAAAATGTGCTCCATCAACTTTTAGTTTCTTAATAGACAATGATGGTATTTATTTACATATTGAAACACACGTCCACCTCCTTCAATGTTACACGTGAATGCACATACAGAGAGAAGTTTTATTCATTTTGATCAGGCTGCATGAAGCAAAATATAAAGGTGAATGTAATTCTCATTAATGGAATAAATTACTCCTTTTGACCAGCAGGAGGGGTTGTGTGCACCTGAAGCCTCGAGAAATGAACCTATTTGCAAACCGTTTGGTGGGAAAGCCTCAAATCCCAAGTGTGCCAGTTTCTTCACTAAAGAGACGAGAGTTCTTTGTTACAGATGTTTACTGTGATCTTAATTCATTGACATCACAGCCACACCGTAGAACTGGTGACAACACATATTTTGGCCTGCCAGTGAACAACCGGGTACTTTACTGTTTTGACTTAGTAGCTTCGCGATGACGCATCCTAGGTCGGCCCTTAACTATTGCGCTGTTGCATCACGTCACCTTCCCGCTTCTTTCCCGGAAACAGGAAGTGCCCTCGAAGTCTAACTTACCACCGGTTTCTATCGCAACTTAATATCAACAAGACAGTGCTACAAACTATATACAAATAACAAGGAACAAAAATAAATTCACACAAAAATAATTTGCACACCATGCAAAACTTGAAGCTTCGCCAGAGCCACAACAGCTCCGCCCAGCGGCGAAAGACACAACTGCTTCGACTTCGGCAGTTACACCAAGGAAGCCTCATGTGTCCATCACTACTCAAAAGCGTTCAGTGTGTCACAGCACTGTAGACCTAAACTCCGTGTGCGTACTACTGCGCAAAAGTTTTGTTTTAAACAGAAAGAACGCAATCCCCCACTAGCAGAAATTATGGAGTCGAGATTCCCACATTTGGGGAATTCACAGGGGTCAGTATGTGGCATTAGCATCAGTTGATACATGCAACCGTAACTTGAATTGGTAGTCTCTTTATTTAAGTCGTTGCCTCAGAGCCATTTCGGGTTATCGCTTCTCGGCCTTTTGGCTAAGATCAAGTGTAGTATCTGTTCTTATCAGTTTAATAGCTGATACGTCCCCCATCTGGGGACCACATATTTAATTGATTTATTTGGAATAGGGATTTGGAAAAGGGGCTTGCCCCGTCCACTCCACGCATCGACTTGATATAGCAGTATCTCCAGGCACGGTGCACCCCCTCTCCTGGTCAAATCAACAGTTCAATATGTAAGAAAACCATTTCAATCCATTCGCTTCATTCTTACAGGGTTAAGCTGTCAATTATGACTTGATGGGGTCTGATCTAAATGTAAGACGTTTCGGCTTGAGAGGCAGCAAGAATTTACGTAACCGTTCTAAAATATAATTAAAATGTGTTTCTTTGCTTGAGATTTTCCTATCATTGTTTCAAGAATTTTAATTACAATTCTTATTCTCAAATTTTCAAGAAAATGTCGTTTTCAAAACTTCCATCCATCCATCCATTTTCTGAACCGCTTAGTCCCCACGGGGGTCGCGGGAGTGCTGGAGCCTATCCCAGCCGTCATCGGGCAGTAGGCGGGGGACACCCTGAACCGGTTGCCAGCCGATCGCAGGGCACACAGAGACAAACAACCATTTGCACTCGCACTCACACCTAGGGACAATTTGGAGTCGCCAATCGGCCTACCAAGCATGTTTTTGGGACGTGGGAGGAAACCGGAGTGCCCGGAGAAAACCCACGCGGGCCCGGGGAGAACATGCAAACTCCACACAGGGAGGGCCGGAGGTGGAATCGAACCCGCACCCTCCTAACTGTGAGGCGGACGTGCTACCCAGTGCATCACCGAGCTGCCCTGGAGGTTTTCAATAAATACAAATTCATAGTTTTAGGGTTCTCAGGTTAAAAGAGGCAATGCGTGATGGGCATGTTTTTGCAGATATATTATTTCACTTTATTTTGTTGGGTTGCTGCCATCACCACTAGATGGCGACTCTAAGAAAAAGGAGGTGAACAAAGGCGCGGGTGTAGGGGCAATTAAGGGTAGGAAAAGAAGCAAAGCATGATGGTCGTCTTTTTTAATCTATTTTTTACTTAATTTATCATGCTTTGGTTTTGTAATGACTAAAGGTACTATATAAAAAGTTCTACAAATCCTGTTTCATCCACTGAGTGTGTATGTGTGCCACACGTTTGGCGAAATTAAGCCCGTGACTGAAGATGGCGTGTGCGGTAAAGACGGCGGCCGGGTAACTGATCCAATTCATACTTACCTGGCAGGGGAGACGCCGTGATCAAGAAGGTGGTTCACCCAGGGAGAGGCTCAGCCATTACACTCCGGTTGTGCTGACCTCTGCGAATTCTCCGAATGTGGGAATCTCGACTGCATAATTTCTGGTAGTGGGGGACTGCGTCCGCGCTCTCCCCTGGTTTTACTGTTTAAAGCAAAAAGTAAGCGCAGTAGTACGCACATGGAGTTTAGGTGCTGTCACACACTGAACGGTTTTGAGCATGTTATTAATTGTACTCTGGAACTGTGCATTTGCTTGCTAAACTGTATGTAACAAATTAGTAAATGCAAAATACTATGTAATTACCACTAGTGATGTGCATTCCAGTTCTTTTAGGTGAACTGAATCTTTAGAATCAGTTCACTCAAAGGATTCGTTCAAACGAATCGTTCAATGAATCTCTCTCCCCCCCCCCCCCCCCCCCCCCCACACACACACACACTGATACGGCTTTTTTTTTTTTTTTTTTTATAACATCCAGTGGCAACAACCCATACACATCAAACAATACAACTACAGAACCTATATATAATAATAATTGGCTCGGGTAATTGACACATTTCTTTCTATAATACAACACCTACACACTGATCCGTTGGCAACAGTCTCTCACCCGGTCGTGAACGAGAAGTTGCGTCACTTATTCGTTCGTGAACGGGAAATTACGTCACTGACTCGTAAAGTCCCTCCTCCATCTAACGCTCGCTGGCGCTGCTGATTGGTCGTTCGCGAAGATTCACGAGTGAGTGACAGACAGCATTGCCGCTATGCCATTGCCAGCCGACACACTTTATGCCGACGTTGATGTTTTAATTTTGTATTTGTTGGCTTGTAGTTGATGGTATTATATCGAATGTGTTTGTGTTTGAATAAAAGGTTGAAAAAAAAAAAACCGTTATGCCGACATTTGTTAATTTAAGCAGTTAAGCAAATGTCTGATTTTTATGTTTTGATTGGCGAATATAAAAACAAGAAATAAAACACCAGAAAAGTTATAACATAAATGTTCATTAAAATAATAGTAATAATAATAATAATAATAAAAGTACGTCTCAAACCAGCAATCTAATGTGAAACTGCAGTCGATATATTAGATAACAATATTTAGGCATATATATGCATTCACGTTATTTAAAACCTACTATAAGTAAATCGTAAATCTACATTCTGGTTTGCACAGTTCACGTCAGGAGACGCAACATATTCACTGACTGATGGATAATAATAAATTCATGACTCGTTCGTGAACGGGAAGTTACATCATTTTCTTCGTTTTGTTTCACGGCGAGGTGTATAAAATACGGAAATACATAAAAAGATACTGAAACAAAGACTTTAAAGCAAAAGTCCAATACAAAATAATTTTTGTGCAAAATAATACAACGCTAAGAGCTAGAAAAGTGTTTAAAAAAATACAGTAACCAAACAAGCAAACACACCAAAATTGTGCAAAATAATACTTTACTAAGAGGTAGACATTTTTAAAAAAGGGACAAAAAAAAAATCAGTAACCAAACAAGCAAACACACCAAAATTGTGCAAAATAATACTTCACTAAGAGGTAGAAATTCCCCAAAAAGTGACCCAAAAAATCCAGTTATCAACAAAGCAAACACACCAAAACAGTCAAACAAAGTCAAGTAAAAATGTCCTATGCATTGTACTTTCTTTTGCTCTTACTTCAGATTTGCATTCAAAAATACAAGCTGACTAACTTTTGATGAACTCAGTCAATTTCATCTCTCTGATAATATCTGCCCCATCTTGCGGGAAATCCTCTCAGACGGGACAGATGTAGCCACAATGCAGAGTCTCTTTTTCATCACATGAGAAAGTCTTGGATAAACCACACCTCTACTTTGCCACCAAGAGAGGGGGTTTGAACCTCTACTTATAAGGGGCTCTTCCACAAAAGCACGCACCTCCAGCATTGAATCCGTTAATGCATTACGACAGCTGCTTACAAGTCCTGAGACCCGCTGGTCAAATTCCTGCCAGATTTGGCTGTCCTGCCCGGAACTCTGAGGCTGTGCTGTTTCTTCTGCTTCTCCTTCAGCTTGCTGGTTGGGAAGGTTCACCTTAGCAGCAGCATTGCTAAGATGCTGGTAGGTCCTATCGGGATCCTCCTCCCTGCCGAAGGCCTTCTTTTTGAACCTTGGGTCCAGTGCTGCCTCTTCAGATAGCAAAACATGTGCCTCAATCTTGTGGAACCTGTTTGACATTTGTCTCGCAATCGTCTCCACCATGGCTGTCACAGGCGCCGTCATGTTTGCAATTCTTTATTTATTTGTGATTATCTTCTGTAATCCTCTCGCAAGAAGAATCACCTTTGATGCAGTAACATAGTATCTGAGACAAGGGAAAAAAAGGTTTGACTCTGATAACAACAATGATCATATGAATGCATGTTGTTGGTGCATAAGAAATGTTTAGCATTAGCAGACTTAGACTTAGACTTAGACAGAACTTTATTGTCATTTTGTCAACACTAGGTGTGTACAAAACGAAATTTCGTTGCATACGGCTTTCAGCAATGTAGAGGTATTTCGGCTGGTTAAAAAAAAGTGACATTCTATATAAAAATATGAAATAAGATAATTATAAAGTACAAGGTGCAGCAGTGATAAAGTATGTGAACAGTGCAGGAGACAAAAACAGTATTTACAAGTGTGCAGAGGAGTGCTACGTTTGAATGTTCAACAGTCTGACGACAGCAGGGAAAAACCTATTGCAGAACCTGGTGGACCTGCAGCGGATGCTGCGAAACCTCTTCCCAGAGGGCAGCAGGGAGAACAGTCCATGGTGGGGGTGTGATGGGTCACTGATAATATTTCGGGCTCGGGACACGCAGCGCTGGGATGACAAGTCCTGAATGGAGGGAAGAGGAGCCCCGATGATCCTCTCTGCTGTCCTCACCACTCTCCTCAGGTTCTTCCAATCGGAGGCGCTGCAACCTCCACACCACACCGAGAGACAGCTTGTCAGAATGCTCTCTATGGTGCTTCGGTAGAACGTCCTCATGATGGGTGGGGGCAGGTGGGCTCTCCTCATCCTCCGCAGGAAGTACAAGCGCTTCTGTGCCCTCTTGACCAGTGTTGTGGTGTTCACAGTCCAGGTGAGGTCGTCTGTGATGTGGACTCCCAGGAATTTAGTGCTGCTGACCACCTCCACAGCTGAGCTGTTGATGATCAGTGGAGCGTGGTGAGGCTGGTTCTTCCTGAAGTCGACGATGATCTCCTTCGTCTTCTCCACATTCAGGATCAGGCTATTTTCTCTGCACCAGCCCACCAACTGCTCCACCTCCTCTCTGTAGTCCAGGTCGTTGTTGTCCCTGATGAGGCCCACCACCGTTGTGTCGTCTGCAAACTTCACGATGTGATTGGTGGTGAACCTGGGGGCGCAATCGTGTGTCATCAGGGTGAACAGCAGGGGGCTCAGGACGCAGCCCTGAGGGGAGCCTGTGCTGAGGGTGATGACATCGGAGGTGTTCTGTCCGACCCGGACTGACTGAGGTCTGTTGGTGAGGAAGTCTAGCAGCCAGTTCCGAAGGGGGGTGCTGAAGCCCAGGTGTTCCAGTTTTTCCACCAGATGTTGTGGAATGATGGTGTTAAACGCTGAGCTGAAGTCCAGGAACAGCAACCGCACGTGGGTGTTCCTCTCCTCCAGGTGAGCCAGGCTCAGGTGAAGAACGGAGGAGATGGCATCCTCAGTGGAGCGGTTCTGCCGGTAGGCAAACTGGAACGGATCGAATGTTGGGGGGAGTCTGGAGACGATGTGATCTTTGAGCAGCCTTTCGAAGCACTTCATCATGATGGGAGTCAGTGCCACAGGTCTGTAGTCATTCCATGAGGTGATTTGAGGTTTCTTCGGCACCGGAATGATGGAGGCAGCCTTGAAGCACACTGGCACTTTGGCTTGGTCCAGCGAGATGTTAAAAATGTCTGTGATGACACCAGCCAGCTGGCCTGCACATTCCTTGAACACCCGCCCAGGTATGTTGTCGGGGCCTGGGGCCTTACGTGGGTTGACTCTTCTCAGAGTCTTCCACACGTCGGCTGAGTCAAGGCAGAGGACCTCCTCTTCCTGGTGGGGAACAGTTTTAACTGCCGGAGTGCTGTTTAGTGCCTCAAAACGCCCAAAGAAGTTATTTAGACCATTTAGGAAGTCAGCATCAACCTCACCCACCGGGGGGGAGGGTGAGTTGTAGTCCGTGATCGCCCGTATGCCTTGCCACATACTCCTGGTGTTATTGGCGTCGTGGAAAAAATCCTGAATTTTCCGACTGTGGCTTCGCTTCGCTAGCCTGATGGCACGGTTCAAGTTGGCTCTCGCTGTCCTCAGTGCCTCCTTGTCGCCAGACTTGAAGGCTGAGTTCCGTGCTCGTAGCATATGACGTACATCCTCAGTCATCCAGGGTCGTTGGTTGGCTCGGGTGATGATGTTCTTAGTGGTGCTGACGTCCTCGGAGCATTTGTTGATGTAGGCTGACACAGTCATGGCGTACTCATCAATGTTGATCTGATTGTCATATGTTGCTGCTGATTTGAACATGTCCCAGTCAGAGCACTCAAAGCAGTCCTGGAGTGCCTCCATGGCCCCCTCAGACCACACCCTCACCTGCTTCACTGTGGGTTTTGCTCTGATCAGCAGGGGCCTGTATGCAGGGGTTAGCATAACAGATAGGTGGTCTGAAGAGCCGAGGTGGGGGCGGGGGGCTGCTCTGAATGCATCCTTTATATTGGTGTAAACCAAGTCCAGAGTGTTCTCTCCCCGAGTTGGAAAATCCACGTGTTGGTAAAAATGAGGGAGAATAGTCTTCATGCTAGCCTGGTTGAAGTCCCCAGCAATGATGAAAACCCCCTCTGTGTGCGTGGATTGCAGCTCACTGATCGTCCGATAGAGAACCCTCATGGCCTCTTTAGTGTTAGCGCTAGGAGGCACGTACCCAGCCGTGATGCTAACAACAGTAAACTCTCTGGGCAGGTAGAAGGGTCTGCAGTTAACAGTCAAAAGCTCGATGTCCGAAGAGCAGAAGCTGGCGACAGATCTAGCATTTTTGCACCAGTTGTTGTTGATGTAGACACACAGCCCACCTCCTCGGGATTTACCGCTTAGCTCGCTGTTTCTGTCGGCGCGGAATGTAGCGAGCCCCTCCAGGCTAACGGCGTTGTCCGGCATTGATGAGTTCAGCCATGTCTCCGTCAGGATGAGAGCGCAGCAGTTCCTAACTTCCCTCTTTGAAGAGAGTTCCAGTTTTAGATGGTCCATTTTATTATCCAGTGAGCGGACGTTGGAGAGGAAGATGGATGGAAGCGGCGGTTTGTAGGGGTTAGCTCTCAGCTTAGCCGTTAGCCCACCTCGACAGCCGCGCTTTCGCCGCCGGTCACACCGCCTACGCTTACTCCTCCTCCGGCGTGTGTTGCCCGGCGAGCCCGCTGCGTCGTGAGCTCCTGGGGCTAGCGCCCTAAGCACTCCGAGGCTACGCAAACAGACTAGGGTCGTTGTGGCTACGAGTCCGAAAACACTCGATGACCGTACCTCCAGCAGGCGCTGGCGATCGTACACTACTCTACTGGATGGATAAACTAAACTTTGTGTTGTTTGTAGTGTCCTAGGCGACATATTTTGTGAATATCCCCGTAGATTGCTGAGACGCGTAGCGGCCGCGGCCAACTGGGGCGCCGCCATCTTGGATCAGCAGTAATGATTAGTACATTTGCTTGAAAACTACAAAAGGCAAATGTTTGTTTCTTTCTGATTATTTTTTATTTTAAAGGGACACTGAAAGCAAAGCCTTTAAAATTAAGGGCAAAATTACATTTCGAAAATACGATCATGCACATATGTACCTCTGGCCACATAATTCCCTGGTGACTTCTTCGAAGGGCTTCAAAATGTTACAGGCCTGCTTTATTCCCTCCCATTCCTCTGGTGTTAGGAGTGACAATTTTGGATTTGTAAGTGCTAAAGTTGTAATTATTGCATCTTTGTTCACAAGAGTACTTTGGATCATGTACAATGTTGAATTCCACCTTGTGGGGCAGTCTTGCTTCAAGCGAGCTTCTGGCAAGCCTAACTGTTTTTGGGTGGCTCGCAGTTTTTGAGCGGCAACTGTGCTTTTGTGCATATATTCAACAATTGCCTTTACTTTTTCCATCGTTTCTTTTATTGCAATCATGCCACTATCGACAATTAAATTGAGGGTGTGGGCAAAGCAGAAAAGGTGAGGATAACCTGTGATCTGAATTGCTTTTACTACATTTGCACCATTATCAGATACACAGGCACATATCTTGTCTGAAATGTCCCGTTCCCTTGCAACTCTTACGAGCTGCTTCGATAGGTGGTTGGCTGTGTGTCTCTCACTCATTTCAAAACATTCCAGCAGGACAGAGACCATCTCATAATTGTCAATGAAATGGCATGTCACTGACATAAATGATGTTGTGGTCCTCGATGTCCAGCAGTCAGCGGTCAAACACACACCCTGTCCTTCATTTTTTCGACGGTTCTCTTGTGCAAATCAGGGATGACTGTATTTGACAAGGTTTTTCTGCTAGGTAGAATACAGTTTGAATTCAGTGCCTTTGTAAATTGCCGAAATCCAGGGTCTTCCACTATGGAGTAGGGTTGAAAATCCCTTGCAATCATTTTAGCAAGTATTTCATCCAAGGCCTTTTGCCCAAGTGGGTCAATTGGCCTTGAAATAAAATGAGTAAGTCTGGTTTGTCTGGCTTGAACAGTGCTTACTTTAGCAGTGCTGGTAGTAGCTTCAGTCAGGCGAAGGTCTTCTCTCACCTCTTGCAGCTGGACAGTTGGATGCTGACTTCTTAAGTGGTGCAGAAGATTGGCTGTTGATCCACCTTTTGTTGAAATCTTTGCTTTGCAAATATTGCATGCTGCAGCTTTATCAGAAATGTTATTAAATTGGGTCCACACGGCACTTCTTTTTCTTGACTCACTCATCTTGTCTTCTGATAACTTCAGCAAAAGAAAAAACTTACAACAACAACAAAGTGATGAGGGGGTCATGGGGTTATACAATTAACAGGAGGGAGAGGGGGGTAGGCTTGTGTTTGTAAACATCGTGCTGTAATTCAAGCACCCACTCTCTCCCCCTGCCCGGAAAAGGATTTAGTTTGATCCAGGTGACGGGGTGCTTTAACCCTTCCCCCACCCCCAAACATTACCCTATAAGGTAAAGCCCTCCCATTCTCCGACAACGGACCACCATAACGCTCTCCCTTTTTGTGCGCAACCGCGGCGATTTGACTTATTTTGCTGTCCTGTATTTGATGTGGAAGACGCACAAACCTTCATTTATTATTTTGGGGGACACCAACACAGCGTGAAAACACGCCCTGTATGTTTTGTTTTCATTTTTACAATGTTGGGACTTACATTTTACGTTTTCATGCGCAAAAATAAAACCAAGGAATAAAACACTCGAACGCCAGACAAGTTTTAAAATACAAATTCAAACCAGCAATTTAATGTGAAATTGCAGTAGATAGATTGGAGAACAATATTTTGGCGTATATATGCATAAACATGTTATTTAAAAACATAGTCTCCCAGCTGTTGCAGACCGGCGCATCCCTTCATGGAATAAAGTTGAAGATGGGGTCTGCTGGCCGGCCGGCAGTCTCTTCATGCGCTTGCACACTAGCCATTAGCTTGGGGAAAACGAGCACAAAAGACGTGGTGTTTCAGTCTTTCCATGGCAAAACGTAAATCTACACTTCTACATTTCACCCACTGAAATGTTCACGCCATGAGACGCAACACGTTCACTGACTGATCCGTTGATGCACGGGAAGGCAGTTCACCCATTGACTCGTTCGCGAACGGGAAAGCCAGGATTCGTTCCCTCACTGATCCGTTCTCGTGGTGAACTGGAAATGCGAATCACTCAGTGATTCACTCAGTGAGTGATTCACTCAGTGAGTGATTCACTCAGTGAGTGATTCACTCAGTGAGTGATTCACTCAGTGAGTGATTTGTTCACTCAGTGAGTGATTTGTTCACTCACAGATTCGTTCGTTGGTGAACGGCAAATGCAATTCACGACTCGTTCGTGAACGGGAAGTTACGTCACTGACGCGTGAAGTCCCTCCTCCATCTAACGCTCGCTGGCGCTGCTGATTGGTCTTCACGAGTGAGTGAGTGACAGACAGCATTGCTGCTATGCTATTGCAAGCCGACACACGTTATGCCGACATTGATGTTTCAATTTTGTATTTGTTGGCTTGTAGTTGATGGTGTTATTATACCGAATGTGTTTGTGTTTGAAGAAAAGGTTGGAAAAAACCGTTATGCCGACGTTTGTTATTTTGGGGGACACCAACTCATATAGCAACGTAAAACACATACATATTGTCATATAAAGCAGTTAACCAAATGTCAGATTTTTATGTTTTGAATGGCGAATATAAAAACAAGGAATAAAACACCAGACAAGTTATAACATAAATGTTTATAATAATAATAATAATAATAATGATAATAAAAGTACATCTCAAACCAATCTAATGTGAAACTACAGTCGATATATTAGATAATAGCATTTAGGCATTTCGTTTGCATACACGTCATTTAAAACCTACTATAAGTAAATCGTAAATCTACATTCTGGCTTACATAGTTCACGCTAGGAGACGCAACACGTTCACTGACTGATCCGTTGATGCACGGAAAGGCAGTTAACCCAATGACTCGTTTGCGAACGGGAAAGTCAGGATTCGTTCCCTCACTGATCCGTTCTCACGATGAACTGGAAATGCGAATCACTCAGTGAGTGATTCACTCAGTGAGTGATCCGTTCACTCACAGATTCGTTCGTTGGTGAACGGCAAATGCAATACACGACTCGTTCGCGAACGGGAAGTTACGTCATTTTCTTCTTCGTATTGTTTTAAGGCTTTTTACCGTCCTGGCCCCCCTCCTCTTCACCATCTACACAGCTGACTTCACCCACCACACATCAAACTGCCACCTCCAGAAGTTCTCGGACGACTCCGCCATCGTCGGTCTCATTAACAACGGAGACGAGACGGAGTACCGAGAACTGAATCACAGATTCGTGGACTGGTGCCAGCGGAACCGGCTCCAGATTAACTCTGGAAAAACAAAGGAGCTGGTGGCGGACTTCCGCCGGCGCAAAGTCCCCCCCTCGCCGGTGAACATCCAGGGAACGGACATAGAGATTGTGGACTCTTACAAGTACCTGGGTGTTCACCTGAACAATAAACTGGACTGGACTGTTAACACTCAGGCCCTATACAAGAAGGGCCAAAGCAGACTCCACCTGCTGCGCAGACTGAGGTCCTTCGGAGTGAGGGACGGCCTCCTGAGGACCTTCTACGACTCTGTGGTGGCGTCCGCCATTTTTTATGGGGTGGTCTGCTGGAGCAGCGGCATCACTGCAGCGGAGAAGAAGAGACTGGACAAGGTGGTGAAGAAAGCCGGCTCTGTCCTGGGCTGCAGTCTGGACCGGGTGGAGGTGGTGGGGGAGAGGAGGATGGTGGCTAAGCTGTCCTCCATCATGGACAATGTCTCCCACCCCCTTCATGAGACTGTCAGAGCCCTGGAGAGCTCCATCAGTGACCGGCTTCGTCACCCACGATGCACCACCGAGAGGCATCGCAGGTCCTTCCTCCCTGCTGCCATCAGACTGTACAACCAGGCCGATCACTGTAGCTAACGGACTATAATAACATGCAATAATAACGTGCAATAACCATATGTGCAATCATATGTGCAATATCTGTCTACCTCACACTCTTCTTACCTGCTTTTTTGCAGTTTTTCTTCCTTTGCACTATTTTTCTATCTCATATTTTTTTATCTCCACTGTATATTATGTATTGTATGTATTGTCCATATTTTTTAATTATATATATCTTTTACTTTTTTAATCTTTTACCCCCTCCCCCGCATGCGTGTGTGTGTGTGTGTGTGTATGTGTGTGTGTGTGTGTGTGTGTGTGTATATGTTAAGTGTACTGCTGCTAACACAGGAGTTTCCCCATTGAGGGAATAATAAAGGATTATCTAATCTAATCTATCTAATAGTAACAATAATAATAATAATAAATTTTATTTGTATAGCACCTTTCATACAAGAAATGCAGCTCAAAGCGCTTTACAACAATGAAAGAAAAACATGAATACATAAAAACAAAACATTAATGTATGCATACACAATTAATAAAGTGAGTTTAAAATAGGAGCACGCTTTAATAAAATAAAGAATATATCTTTAAGAAAAGGTAAAAAAATAAAATAAAGATAAAGATAAAATTAGGCTTAAAATGAAATTTACAAAACGTAATTAGTTAAATGCTCGGGTAAAGAAATGAGTTTTAAGTTTTGTTTTGAAAATATCTAGCGACCTGGCCTCCCTGATACCTATTGGCAGTGTGTTCCATAGTTTGGGGGCGTAATTAACAAAGGCTGCATCACCGATCTTCTTTCTGCTGTTGCTGGGAGCCTCCAATAAACCAGCAGCAGATGATCGCAGGGTTCTTGGAGGTATATAGCTAACAAGAGAGTTTGCAATGTAGCTTGGTCCCTGCCCGTTGAGGGCTTTGTATAGAAGGAGAAGGATCTTAAAATCAATTCTAAATGTTACAGGAAGCCAGTGCAGAGCAGCTAGAACTGGTCTAATGTGCTCTCTCTTCTTGGTCCTGGTTAATAGGCGAGCTGCAGCGTTTTGGATGAGCTGAAGTCTATCAGTGGTTTTTTTCGGGAGACCAGTAAAGAGTGCATTACAGTAGTCAAGCCGGCTTGAAATAAAGGCATGAATCAGTTTCTCAGCATCATTTTGATTTATGAACGCTCTTACTTTGGCTATATTTCTAAGGTGGAAAAATGATGTTTTGGTCACCTTGTTAATGTGGGACCTGAAGCTTAGATCTGAATCTAAGATAACACCAAGACTTGTAACCTCGGATTTAATCCAGGGAGTTAATTTCCCCAAATTATTAAACAGCATTTCTCTTTTAGTTTTAGGGCCGATTAGCAAGATTTCAGTTTTATCCTCGTTTAACTTTAAGAAATTGTTGCTCATCCATTTATTTATAGCCAGAAGACAGTTGGTGATGGAGTTTATAGGTGTAGCATCATTGGGTTCTGCAGATATGTACAATTGTGTCATCCGCATAACTATGGAAATATACATTGTGCTTTCTGATGATGTCGCCAAGCGGCAGCATGTAAAGTGAGAATAATAGTGGACCAAGGCAGCTGCCTTGTGCAACCCCATAGCGGCTGTCATGTGTGTTGGACGCATGCTCTCCTAAACTGACATAGAACTTTCTCCCTTTGATATATGTTCTGAACCAGTTTAACACACAGTCCGAAAGACCGACTAACCTTTCAAGACGATTGATTAGGATATCATGCTCAATGGCATCAAACGCTGCACTTAGGTCTAAGAGGATAAGAATCGACACCTTGTTTTCATCAGAGTTTAATCTGAGGTCGCTGATTATTTTAGTAAGAGCAGTTTCAGAGCTGTGGTATGTTCTAAAGCCTGACTGAAATTCCTCCAGGATATTGTTTTCTTTCAGAAACGGGTTTATTTGCACTGAAACTATCTTTTCAAGTATCTTACTAATGAAAGGAAGGTTGGATATCGGCCTATAGCTGGTCAGTACATTTCCATCTAGGTTGGGCTTCTTTAGTAAAGGTTTTACCACAGCTGTTTTAAAGGCATCTGGGAAGATGCCTGTTTGAAGGGATGTGTTTATAATGTTTAGGACATGACTTGAAACACTGTTGAATACCCGCTTAAAGAATGCTGTCGGTACAGGGTCAATACTTGAAGTGGAGGAGTTACACTCAGTGACAGTCTTGCAAAGCTCATTCAATGTAATACAGGTGAATGTTCCCATGGTTACACAATTTTTATAGGATTTACTGAGATCATCTATGTTTATATCGGCAACAATACTGGCTCTAATTGAAGTTACTTTACTAGTGAAGAATAATGCGAGTTCTTCACATTTTGATGCAGAGAACTGTGGGGGTGTGGGGGCAATGTTGAGTAGTTGATCAATAGTGGAGAATAATATTCTAGAGTTTCCAGTGTTCTCTGAAATAATCTTAGAAAAGTAATCCTTTCTTGCCAGACATATTATTTTATTATAAGCAGTCATGGCGTCTCTGTATATATCACGATGAACTGTGAGTCTAGTTTTCCTCCATTTTCTTTCAGCTGCCCGACAGACTCTCTTGGTTTGCCTAACATTGCTATTGTTTAACCATGGGGAGATTCTGTCAGTACTTTTCCTTTTGACCTTTAGCGGTGCAACAGTATTCAGAGCAGACAACAAGATACCATTGAAATGTTCAACTATGTCATTTAGAGAGGAGTCATAGTTGTATGGCACAAATGACCTCATAATATCAGAAAACTCTGCTTCAGCCTGCTCATCTAGGAATCGCTTTTGAACTAAAATTTCCCTTTTAGTCTGTGTTAAGGTTAGCTTTACATTATAAGATACACAGTGATGGTCAGAGATAGGCAATTCACATACAGAGATATTATCAATGTCTATTCCTGTTGTTATTACTACGTCCAAAGTGTTACCATGCTGGTGAGTGGCTTCATTAATGTGTTGGGTAAGATTAAAACTGTTTAGTAGGTTTACTAGTTCTATAGCTTTGGAGTCGTTCTTTTTATTAATATGAATATTTAGGTCTCCATTCAGAATTAATCTGTCATAGTTAGTGATTCCAAGTGAAATCAGCTCTGAGAATTCCTGTAGAAATAATGATGAGTATTTTGGTGGCCGATATAATGTGATAATGAGTACTGGTAATTTTGTTTTAAGTTCAAGAGCAAGATATTCAAATGATGAGAATTCACCAAGGTCGATGTTATTACCCACAAACTGTGTAGAGAAAATAACTGCTATTCCCCCGCCCCTTTTTTCATGTCTGACAGACTGATGGAACTTGTAGTTTGGAGGACAAGCTTCCATCAGTGTTGCTACACCATTGTTATTGTTTAGCCAGGTCTCAACCAAACATATACAGTGCAGATTCCTTTCAATGATCAGATCATTTACCAAAAAAGATTTGTTAACCAAAGATCTAACATTCAAAAGAGCTAATTTCAGTTGTTGTGTTTCAATAACAGGGACTGGTTTTGGCTGGACATTAAGACATGTAAGGTTACTGAGACGAGTACCAGATGGTCTATAGTTACTACGATGTGTTTGACCATACCACCGGCTGTTTAATATTACCGGTATGTTTAAAGAGGTGGCATGGGGTCTGTCTCATCTTTGTCTTATACCTGAGCGTCTGTTGTTGCTGCTGTTTAGTAGTCCATCAGTTTGACTGGCAGCTTTAACCAGTTCCTTAATTTGTGATTGTGGTGTGGGGGGGATTTGTGATTGAGGGGGAGGTGGGCAGGGGGATCGTTGGGTCCTCGATAGGCACAGAGACATCCTTCGATTGCCTTGGGTGATCTGGAACAGTGGGTCTGGTGAGGTGGGATGTGATGGAGGGGGGTGTGCAGGAGGGGGAGTGTGTGCTGTCCTTGATGGTCCACGTGGGAGGGGGGGAAAGGAATCCTGTGAGGGGGGAGGGGGGGAGATGGATCCTGGGAGGAGGGAGGGGGGGGTGATTGCGTGCTGACGTCTTCGGTGGGCTATCCTTTGTGCGTCGCCAGCTGTCTTCTCTTATCTTTGATAGGACACCATGTCTTTGATATGGTGTCCCAACGGCGTAACAAATGTTGGCACTGAGTAGCCTGGATCCGTAGATGTTTGGATGTATCCCATCCGGCTGGAATCGGTCTTTACAATTCCAAAAGATATTGAAATTATCAATAAACTGTATTCCATGTTTGAAGCACTCCGATGTCAGCCATGTATTTAGGCCAAGAAGTCTACTGAAAGATTCCGTTCCTTTGTTTAAGGTTGGAATGGGGCCAGAGATGTACACACACTGTGACTGATGGTCATCCAGTATGTTTAGCAACAGGGTCAAGTCTTTTTTCAGAATCTCAGACCCAGTTTTCTTTTGTAGAATGTCAAAAGACCCGGTGTGGATAATGATTCTCATATTTCTTGGGCATGTATTTAAGATAACTGGAATCAGTTCTGCAATTTCAGATACAGTCGTGTTATCCATGCTAATGTTTTCAGTCTTTGGCATTTTAACAAATTTAGTTACTGAGTCTCCAATCAAGAGAGTGTGTGGTTCAGTTCTGGAGTTAGCAAAGTTTCTTCTGGCCCTCGGCCTGTCCATGGCTTGGGGACTGTTCCTGGGGTTGTGATTAGCCTTAGCGCTAGCAGTGTGATTAGTATCTGCGGCTTCATTACAGTTATTATCCAACATTTCATCCCTTGCCAATAGTTCATACCTGTTATGTAGTGGGAGATCAGGTGTAGGAGTGAGTGTTGATGCTTTCATATCTAATCTCTTGCCCGGTTTGCCTCTCGGGCTGACAGCTGGTGTTGATGTTTTTGGCCTGGCTCCATTGCGATGCCAGTAAGCGGTTGTCGTCGGAGCTTCTGCAGCTAATCCAGGGTTACGGACAACATCAGAGAGCATCCTGGGAGTTTCCACCACTAGTTCAGTAGTGTTAGGACATATCCAGGGAAGTGTGTCGGTCACATCTGTAGCGGGAGCCTCCACGTTGATAGCCCCGTCTATAACAATCTGTGTCTGTCCGTTAGCATTTGGTGCTACTTTGGCTACATGATAAGCGTCAATGAGCTGCTCCACAGCTGCTACCGAGTCCGTGAATTTGTCATTTTCACATATCTGATGTAGTGTTTCAATCTGTATTCCAAGTTGCGTTTCAAGCTGGAATATCCTCTGATTCAGTCGCTTACACTCCGTGCAGTTTAAAAGATTAAAGATTAAAGTCCCAATGATCGTCACACACACACCTGGGTGTGGTGAAATTTGTCCTCTGCATTTAACCCATCCCCGTGTGATTTTAATCCATCCCCTGGGGGAGAGGGGAGCAGTGAGCAGCAGCGGTGCCGCGCTCGGGAATCAGTTGGTGATCTAACCCCCCAATTCCAACCCTTAATGCTGAGTGCCAAGCAGGGAGGCAATGGGTCCCATTTTTATAGTCTTTGGTATGACCCGGCCGGGGTTTGAACCCACAACCTTCCAGTCTCAGGGCGGACACTCTACCACTAGGCCACTGAGCTGGTTTACCGGTTTTGATGGCGTTGGAGACATGTTGGAGAGATTTGAGGACACTCCTTGGTGGTAGCTGGTCTTCTGCAGTCTAGTAGTAGCTACTGCAGGCTGCAGTAGCCCGGTGGTAGCTATAGGCTGCAGGCTGCAGTAGCCTGGTGGTAGCTGGGCCTCTGCAGTCTGGTGGTAGCTACTGTAGGCTGCAGTAGCCAGATGGTAGGTGGGCTGCTGTGTAGGCTGATGGTAGATAGTAGACCAGTTGACCCCGTTACATTCCGATTGGTAGCCCATGTGACATGGATCTGAAGACTGAATGTCAGTGATTAATGGAATAAATGGAATCTGGTTGGCCTAAGGCTCCTAATTCCCTAACTTCAAGCCCTAACGCTAACTCTAAAACCCTAACAATAACCAAACCCTAACAATTAACCCCTAACCTGCTAACTCGCTAACGGTAACCCCTTCACCTTTAACCCTAACCTCTAATGCGCCCCCTAAAGGTAGTGCCCTCTAAACTTGAAGGCAGGCATATACGAACCAGACCAGCAGATTGCCCCATTTCAGTACTGTTTTAATAACGTTTACAGATGATTAAAATCCACATAATAGTTATACGCGCATGTGTTCCGTGAGCGTTCCCCTTTCTGCCCCCTCCCTTTCCTTTCTCCCGCCAAGCAGTCCATCTTGCCCTAACACAGGGCATGTTCCTCGTTAGTATCGTGGATAGTATCTCTGCTTGTCGTGTGAAAGACCAGGGTTCAGTTATCAACCCAAGTGCGTTAACCTATGTTTGCAGCAGAGTTATTATATAGCTGCATTGGTTGTGCGTGCGTTTGAACTTAAGTGAGTGACCTGTAAGTTTTTCAAAATAAACTCAAAGTTTTATCTGTAGCCACCTTCTACTAAATCAGTGGTCCCCAACCTGTTTTGCACCACGGACCGGTTACGTGTCAGAAATATTTTCGTGGACCGGCCTTCATATAAATAAATAATACATTTATATACCGTATTTTTCGGAATATAAATCGCGTTCTTTTTTCATACTTTGGGTGGGGGGGCGACTTATACTCAGGAGCGACTTATATGTGAATCATTTCACAAATTTTTACTTGATCATTAACACTTTACTTACTTACTAGTATAGTTGATCACTTCACATGTAATTTTCATTTCAAACCGCATAAGGGCGCACTATGGCTGTGGAATAATTGGAGCCTCACTGACAATGAGTTCCATTCACTGACTTCCAAAGTCGGGAGATTTAGTGATTTGGAGTGACACAGATTATTCGATAAACGTATTATTTATGTTATAGTTATTTGATATGTAGTTTATTTAGAGTAGCAACGTGTATGTTGTTAGACTTCAGTAGTTTCCGATTTTGTAGGGAGGCCGTGAAGGCAGCCGGGGGTGGGGGGGCGGAACGAGCGATCCTGGGCGCTTGCGTGTGTTGGCTCACGTGTTGAGCTCTTGATTTGTGAAATAAAGAGCCAGCCTGTTACCAAACCCACGTCTTGCTTGGTACTTCGGTAACGCTACAATATAGTTATATACGTAGATCTGTGGAATAATTGGAGCCGCCAACTGACAACGAGGCTGACATCAGCGCCGCACGTAGGTCCGGAATCGCCATCTGTTTATTTTTGGGGGTTTTTGACACGGGATGAATATTCCGGTGGATTTAATGATTTGGAGTGACACGGATGGTTTGTTAAAATTGTTGTTTATATTACATTTATTTAATATATCTAGTCTGACGTCTGTGGCACACGTAGTCTTTCCGGCGTCAACTTTTCTTTTCTTTTTCTTTTTTCTCAAATGACACGGAAGACGAAGATTCTGATGGATTTATTGATTTGGAGTGACACGGATGGTTCGATAAAATTGTTGTTTATATTATTGTCATTTCATACATAGTTTATATATTGTTATATGGGCCTGTAGAAAATTTTTAACTGTAACGCGCCGCTGATGTCGGACTTGTATACATGAAGGAGAACCAACTCGATCGATGGCTTTAATAATTTGGAGTGACGCAGATGGTTTGATAAAGGTGTTATTTATGTTATAGTTATTTGAATAACTGTTATTGTTACATCAGGCCCGTTCTCAGCTTCTCGTTTGTGTTTATGTCACGTTAGCATACCGTATCGTTTAGCCTGTTGTTGCTCGTTCATGTCTTAGAGACTTAGACTTAGACAGAACTTTATTGTCATTTTGTCAACACTAGGTGTGTACAAAACGAAATTTCGTTGCATACGGCTTTCAACAATGTAGTGGTATTTCGGCTGGTTAAAAAGTGACATTCTATATAAAAATATGAAATAAGATAATTATAAAGTACAAAGTGCAGCAGTGATAAAGTATGTAAACAGTGCAGGAGACAAAAGCAGTATTTACAAGTGTGCAGAGGAATGCTACGTTTGAATGTTCAACAGTCTGACGACAGCAGGGAAAAAACTATTGCAGAACCTGGTGGACCTGCAGCGGATGCTGCGAAACCTCTTCCCAGAGGGCAGCAGGGAGAACAGTCCATGGTGGGGGTGTGATGGGTCACTGATAATATTACGGGCTCGGGACACGCAGCGCTGGGATGACAAGTCCTGAATGGAGGGAAGAGGAGCCCCGATGATCCTCTCTGCTGTCCTCACCACTCTCCTCAGGTTCTTCCAATCGGAGGCGCTGCAACCTCCACACCACACCGAGAGACAGCTTGTCAGAATGCTCTCTATGGTGCTTCGGTAGAACGTCCTCATGATGGGTGGGGGCAGGTGGGCTCTCCTCATCCTCCGCAGGAAGTACAAGCGCTTCTGTGCCCTCTTGACCAGTGTTGTGGTGTTCACAGTCCAGGTGAGGTCGTCTGTGATGTGGACTCCCAGGAATTTAGTGCTGCTGACCACCTCCACAGCTGAGCTGTTGATGATCAGTGGAGCGTGGTGAGGCTGGTTCTTCCTGAAGTCGACGATGATCTCCTTCGTCTTCTCCACATTCAGGATCAGGCTATTTTCTCTGCACCAGCCCACCAACTGCTCCACCTCCTCTCTGTAGTCCAGGTCGTTGTTGTCCCTGATGAGGCCCACCACCGTTGTGTCGTCTGCAAACTTCACGATGTGATTGGTGGTGAACCTGGGGGCGCAGTCGTGTGTCATCAGGGTGAACAGCAGGGGGCTCAGGACGCAGCCCTGAGGGGAGCCTGTGCTGAGGGTGATGACATCTGAGGTGTTCTGTCCGACCCGGACTGACTGAGGTCTGTTGGTGAGGAAGTCTAGCAGCCAGTTCCGAAGGGGGGTGCTGAAGCCCAGGTGTTCCAGTTTTTCCACCAGATGTTGTGGAATGATGGTGTTAAACGCTGAGCTGAAGTCCAGGAACAGCAACCGCACGTGGGTGTTCCTCTCCTCCAGGTGAGCCAGGCTCAGGTGAAGAACGGAGGAGATGGCATCCTCAGTAGAGCGGTTCTGCCGGTAGGCAAACTGGAACGGATCGAATGTTGGGGGGAGTCTGGAGACGATGTGATCTTTGAGCAGCCTTTCGAAGCACTTCATCATGATGGGAGTCAGTGCCACAGGTCTGTAGTCATTCCATGAGGTGATTTGAGGTTTCTTCGGCACCGGAATGATGGAGGCAGCCTTGAAGCACACTGGCACTTTGGCTTGGTCCAGCGAGATGTTAAAAATGTCTGTGATGACACCAGCCAGCTGGCCTGCACATTCTTTGAACACCCGCCCAGGTATGTTGTCGGGGCCTGGGGCCTTACGTGGGTTGACTCTTCTCAGAGTCTTCCACACGTCGGCTGAGTCAAGGCAGAGGGCCTCCTCTTCCTGGTGGGGAACAGTTTTAACTGCAGGAGTGCTGTTTAGTGCCTCAAAACGCCCAAAGAAGTTATTTAGACCATTTAGGAAGTCAGCATCAACCTCACCCACCGGGGGGGGAGGGTAAGTTGTAGTCCGTGATCGCCCGTATGCCTTGCCACATACTCCTGGTGTTATTGGCGTCGTGGAAAAAATCCTGAATTTTTCGACTGTGGCTTCGCTTCGCTAGCCTGATGGCACGGTTCAAGTTGGCTCTCGCAGTCCTCAGTGCCTCCTTGTCGCCAGACTTGAAGGCTGAGTTCCGTGCTCGTAGCGTATGACGTACATCCTCAGTCATCCAGGGTCGTTGGTTGGCTCGGGTGATGATGTTCTTAGTGGTGCTGACGTCCTCGGAGCATTTGTTGATGTAGGCTGACACAGTCATGGCGTACTCATCAATGTCGATCTGATTGTCATATGTTGCTGCTGACTTGAACATGTCCCAGTCAGAGCACTCAAAGCAGTCCTGGAGTGCCTCCATGGCCCCCTCAGACCACACCCTCACCTGCTTCACTGTGGGTTTTGCTCTGATCAGCAGGGGCCTGTATGCAGGGATTAGCATAACAGATAGGTGGTCTGAAGAGCCGAGGTGGGGGCGGGGGGCTGCTCTGAATGCATCCTTTATATTGGTGTAAACCAAGTCCAGAGTGTTCTCTCCCCGAGTTGGAAAATCCACGTGTTGGTAAAAATGAGGGAGAATAGTCTTCATGCTAGCCTGGTTGAAGTCCCCAGCAATGATGAAAACCCCCTCTGTGTGCGTGGATTGCAGCTCACTGATTGTCCGATAGCGAACACTCATGGCCTCTTTAGTATTAGCGCTGGGAGGCACATACACAGCCGTGATGCTAACAACAGTAAACTCTCTGGGCAGGTAGAAGGGTCTGCAGTTAACAGTCAAAAGCTCGATGTCCGAAGAGCAGAAGCTGGCGACAGATCTAGCATTTTTGCACCAGTTGTTGTTGATGTAGACACACAGCCCACCTCCTCGGGATTTACCGCTTAGCTCGCTGTTTCTGTCGGCGCGGAATGTAGCGAGCCCCTCCAGGCTAACGGCGTTGTCCGGCATTGATGAGTTCAGCCATGTCTCCGTCAGGATGAGAGCGCAGCAGTTTCTAACTTCCCTCTTTGAAGAGAGTTCCAGTTTTAGATGGTCCATTTTATTATCCAGTGAGCGGACGTTGGAGAGGAAGATGGATGGAAGCGGCGGTTTGTAGGGGTTAACTTTAAGCTTAGCCGTTAGCCCACCTCGACAGCCGCGCTTTCGCCGCCGGTCACACCGCCTACGCTTACTCCTCCTCCGGCGTGAGCTGCCCGGCGAGCCCGCTGCGTCGTGAGCTTCTGGGGCTAGCGCCCTAAGCACTCCGAGGCTACGCAAACAGACTAGGGTAGTTGTGGCTACGAGTCCGAAAACACTTGATGACCGTACCTCCAGCAGGCGCTGGCGATCATACACTAATCTACTGGATGGATAAACTAAACTTTGTGTTGTTTGTAGTGTCCTAGGCGACATATTTTGTGAAAATACACGTCGGATGTTGAGACCCGTGGCGGCCGCGGCCAACTGGGGCGCCGCCATCTTGGATTTCTCTATTAACTATTGAGACTTGTCATTCTTTTTCTTGCCTATTCATTAAATTGCTTCTTAATCCTTAATTCGGTTATCAATTATTTCGTATTAACTATGTTGAGCATGGTTTTATTTGCAGTAATTAGAACTTTAATTTTTCTTTATTTCCCTATCGTAGTCATTCTTTAAATCCGTTCAATTCTTCTTAACGTGAAGACAGCTTTAATCCATAACATCATGAATTGTCAGATCTGGTTCGAAGTAGTTATCTTGAGCTCAGCTAGGGCTCATTAAATCCATCGATCGTCCTTTATGGAAACGATGCCACGTATGTGCCGCGCCGCTGACGTCTAAATATTCTAAATATTCCATAGACCCATATAACGATATATAAAGTATATATCAAATAACTATCATATAAACAACAATATTATAAAACCATCTGTGTCACTCCAAATCATTAAATCCATCGATCAAATTCCTCGTCCTTTGTCAACAACGCCGCGCGTGCGCCGCTGATGTCAGCCTCGTCATTATTCCACAGATTAGTATATAACAATATTGTTTAGTCTTAACAAAGTACCAGGAAAGACGTGGGTTTGGTAAACGGCTCTTTATTTCACAAAAAAAAGAGTTCAACGAGCCAACAACTACTGAACTGTAACGATAAAAACATATACAAGTTGCTACACGAAATAAAATATATCAAATAACTATAACATAAATAGTTCACCGCCACACGGCCCCAATCACCGGCATCGACTTCCAGGCGTGTGGCGGCGTGGACTTCCATCCCCGGAGGTGGCACTCACAGCCACGGAGGTGGAAGAGAGCTCCATAGAATAGGACCGGGCGTGCGTAAAAGCCCTGTCCGAGCCCCATCCACCGTCCCCGGCCAAACACCCGGCCGAGCGCCGGCCCCCGACCTTCATCCACGGAGGTGAAAGATATCTCCATAGAGTAGGACCTGGCGTGCGTAAAACCCATAATAGTTTTTCAAACCTTCTGTGTCACTCCAAATCATTAAATCCTTCAAACTCTTTGTCCTCCGTGTCACTTACAAGCAAAGCCACTAAAGATGCCGGTAGTACATGGGGCCCTTCGTCATCTTTGTCATCTCGTGATCGAATCCTTTGTCCTTTAAGTAAACAACCGCCGCGCCGCTGACGTCACTTGCAGTTCAAACTACAGTAATCCCTTGCTACGTCACGGTTCATATTTAATTTTTTAAATTTATGACAAAAAATCACATATAAGTCGCTCCTCAGTATAAGTTGCCCCCCCACCCAAACTATGAAAAAAAACGCGACCTATAGTCCGAAAAATACGGTAATGACAACACACAATACAACACAACACAACACAACAATACTTACCTTTCCTTTAAAATCTTTTTCTCTACCTAACACAGACAGATAATGGGAGAATGTGTCACAATGTGAAGGAGATGTATTGGGTAATGCAGGAACAAAACAAAAACTATTATTTAATGTTAGACACATTATCCACTAGGCTACTTTCCTCTTGACATTCATTAAATTGACAATGAAGGGACTTGAACCCATTAATCTTCTGATCCAAAGTCAGTTAACTTCACTTGAATCTAGGCTGTAGATTTACTCTATATGCTCAAAAATCATTGCACTGCTATCACTTGTCAGGATTTCTTGTATGGCTATCTGGCATAAGTCAAAAGTCAAAGTCTGCTTTATTGTCAATTTCTTCACGTGCCAAGACACACAAAGAAATCGAAATAACGTTCCCACTATCCCACGGTGACAAGACATAGTACACAATATACATACAAGTAAACAACACAAAAAAATAAAAACAAGAAGGCACAAACAATGAATAAATAAGAGTGATGAATAAATAATAAATAAACAAATAACACAATAAATAAGAGGAGCAAAAATGGAGCAAGTGTGCATACAGCAGACAGTCAGAATATAGCGCAAAAGTACAGGACGCTACGCAGAAGGGGGGAGAGAGTTCAGGATCCTAACAGCCTGGAGAATGAAGCTGTTGGTGAGTCTGGTGGTGCGGGAGCGCAGGCTCCTGTACCTCTTCCCAGAGGGCAGAAGATCGAACAAAGAGTGAGCGGGGTGACTCACATCACTCACAATCGTGGTCGCCTTGCGGGTGAGATGGGAGGTGTAAATGTCCTTCAGGATAAGATTTCAAATCTAAACAGATCTTCATGTCTAGTGTATCATCAAATTGAAAGAGAAAAATATAGGTAAACTGTTTGTGTGCTGTTTTGATCTTTGTTGTGGTGACCCCAAATGTCAGTGACAAAAGCCAAAAGAAAGAGGCAAATTTTTCATTTTACGTACAATTTTTAAATTGTTTCTCTTGACTCCAGTCGAGCAACCTGTGCTTGCTGATATTCACAATCCCTGCTTACTTTGCTGCCCTACCCCTTAAAAGAAGAAAAATTTATTTTAGTCTGAGCAACCTGCTCCCTACTGAAAATAGGGTTTCCAACTAAGGTTTCCAACTAGGACTAGGGTTTCCAACTAGGGCTAGAGTTAGGGTTAGGGCTAGTTTGGACTAGGTATATAAAAAGTCTGCCCCACCTGAGTACCGAACTCTTGACCTTCAGATTGTGAGACTGACATGCTAGCACCTGCACTAATGAGGCTGTGCGTTTGCAGTTTTACAATTCTTTTTTACTGTAAAATTGATCCAACCACCGGCCATTTCAATCAAACTGAACTTCACAGAAAGAAAAAGTTACTTTAAGTCTGAGCATTCTGAAACTGGGGTTTCCAACTCGGGTTAGGGAAGCCAACTAAGGTTTCAAACTGTGGCCAGGGTTTCAACTGGGGTTTCCAATGAGGATGAGGGTTTCCAACTAGGGCTAGAGTTAGGACTATATAAAAGTATGCCCCGTGTGAGGGTCAAACTCACGACCTTCAGATTATGAGACTGACACGCTACCACCTGCACCAACGACGCTATGTACCGTAATTTTCGGACTATAAATCGCTCCGGAGTACAAGTCGCATCAGCCATAAAATGCCCAAAAATGTGAAAAAAAACATATATAAGTCGCTCCGGAGTATAAGTCGCATTTTGGGGGGCAATTTATTCAAAAAAATCCAACACCAAGAACAGTCATGAACGAGCAACAACAGGCTAAACGATAGGTATGCTAACGTGACATAAACACAAACGAAGAGCTGAGAACGGCCCTGACGTAAAATTCAGAGTTATTAAAAAAACGATTACATAAATAACACATTAATAAAACCATCTGTGTCACTCCAATTCATTAAATCCATCGATCGTCCTTTGTCAACAATGTGTGCGCGCCGCTGACGGCGCTTGCACTTCAAAATATTCCACAGCCCCATATAACGATATATAAATTATATATCAAATAACTATTATATAAGCAATAATGTTATCAAACCATCTGTGTCACTCCAAATCATTAAATCCATCGATCGTCCTTTGTCAACAATGGGTGCGCGCAGCTGACGGCGCTTGCACTTCAAAATATTCCACAGGCCCATATAATGATATATAAATTAGATATCAAATAACTATTATATAAGCAATAGTATTATCAAGCCATCTGTGCACTCTAAATCATTAAATCCATCGATCAAATTCCTCGTCCTTCGTCAACAACGCCCCGCGTGAGCCCTGAGCATTGTCAGCATCGTCGTTATTCCACAGATCTACTATATAACAATATTGTAGTGTTAACAAAGTTCAAGGAAAGACGTGGGTTTGGTAAACGGCTCTTTATTTAACAAAACAAACTTCCAGGCGTGTGGCGGAGTGGACTTCCAGCCACGGAAGCGTAAGAGAGCTCCATAGAACCGGGTGTGCGTAAAAGCCATGACCGAGCCCCATCCACCGTCCCCAGACAGCCACCCGGCCGAGCGCCGGCCCTCGACTTCCATCCACGGAGGTGAAAGAGAGCTCGGTAGAGTAGGACCGGGTGTGCGTAAAAGCCATGTCCGAGCCCCATCCACCGTCCCTGGACAGCCACCCGGCCGAGCGCCGGCCCCCGACTTCAATCCACGGAGGTGAAAAAGAGCTCCGGAGAGTAGGACCGGGCGTGGGTAAAAGCCATAATAGTTTTTCAAACCTTCTGTGTCACTCCAAATCCTTAAATCCTTCAAACTCTTCGTCCGCCGTGTCACTTAGAAACAAAGTGTACGTGGGGCCCTTCGTCATCTTCGTCATCCCGTGATCAATCTTTGTCCTTTATCTAAACAACCGCCGCGCCACGCCGCGTCGCGTTGCGGCCGTCACTTGGAATTCAAATTACAGTAATCCCTTGCTACATCGCGGTCCGTTTATCGCGGTTTCACTTTTTTTTGGGGGGGAAAATTTTTGAAAAAAAAACACATATAAGTCGCTCCTTATTATAAGTCGCCCCCCCACCCAAACTATGAAAAAAACTTATAGTCCGAAAGTTACGGTATTTGCATTTCGTGCAATTGTTTTTTACTGTAAAATTGACTCAACCACCGCCCATTTTGATCAAACTTAACTAGGCTAGGGCTAGGATTTCCAACTAGGACTAGGGTTTCCAGGAAGGGCTAGAGTTAGACTATATATAAATCACGCGCCGTGTGAGGATCGAACTCTGGACTTTCAGATTACGACACTGACGCGCTACCGCCTGCGCCAACGAGACTTTGTGTCACCTGTCTTAAAATTCTATTTTACTGTAAAAAAGATTCAACCACCGGCCATTTCCATCAAACTGAACTTCATCGAAAGAAAAAGTTACTTTTGTCTGAGCATTCTCAAACTTGGGTTTTCAACTAAGGTTTCCAACTGGGGCGAGGGTTTCCAACAAGGGCTCGAGTTAGGGTTAGGACTAAATAAAGGAGAGCCCCGTGTGAGGGTTGAACTCACGACCTTCAGTTTACTAGACTGATGCGCTACCGCCTGCGCTAACGAGGCCGTGAATGGTTGGTTTTACAAAGGTATTTTACTGTAAAATTGATTCAACCACCGGCCATTTCAATTAAACTCAACTTTACAGACAGAAAACTTTATTCTATTCTGAGCAGGGCTGTGGACTCGGTTCGGACTCGGGGACTCGGTCGGACTCGGTCATTTTTGCCGGACTCGGACTCGGTGCTGATTTTGACCGAGTCCACCGAGTCCGACAATAAAAAAAAAAGAGGCTAGACGCAGCCAGAGAGTGTCAGGTTACAGTCAGCGTGGTAGGAGTTGGAAGAAGCAGTAAAAACTCCACCAAAGTCGTCGTAATGACCCGTGATATATGTTATATCCTTACTATTTTCTAGGTTCTTAGATAGCAAGAATAGGTCGGACAACGACGTGAATGATAACTGCTTTATTCCTTACTCACAGTGCGTTCACAGGGCGTACCAGAACAACACAGAATGCCCATCCCACGTCCGGGGGTTTTCTACTACGGAATTTGAGTTAGTCCAAAATACACAACATCTCTTCCCCTCTTACAATGAACGTGCTATATGCATGAACAACATAGTCTTATGCACCTATAACTTGACATCTTCAAGATCTATCAATAACTACCATTAAACAATTATCATATATGGTCCAGACAATTATGACAATAATATTCCCATGAAACCTTAACTTTGGGTGAGGGTGGACTACCTCGAATTATACCGAATTATAGCGAAAAACCGATGTCGTACGGCGTCGTACGGCGTCAACACTATGTTGTTTGAGTGAATTGATTTTACAATTTTTATCCCCCCTCCCCACCATCTGTCACTTTGCTTGGGACAAAAGGAGCCTTCAGAACTGAAATTTCTTCTCAATTATTCATTCAAATCAATTCACTCAAATCATTCTCGTTATGAAAGATTTGATCACAAAACGTTTCCGTCTGTACGACTGGTCTTTGAATGCACCCCGCTTAAATGGCAGAACGCGGATGAATTTAAAGACATCAAATGAGAATAATCCTTTATAAAAATTAAAATTGACTGACGCAAACGTGAGTTCTTCATGTTTTTATTGAAAACAACATAGTGCTGACGCCGTACGACATGGGTTTTTCGCTTTCCAAATAAGGGGTCGTCACTAATTATTTGTGTTTAGATAAATGTCTGAGCTATAATGGTGTAATTAATGATTAAAACTTGAAAGTATCTGTTTATTGTATTCGTTTATATGTTTAATAAAGACAAAGCCATCACAAAACTGTTGTAATTATTTAGATTTTGATCTAAATTAGCCTTGAATAAAGACTAAGCAGTCACATGAATTAACAGAAAAAATGGACAGCCGGACTCGGACCCGGACTCATGGTCAAGAGGCCGGACTCGGACTCGGTGCAAAAATCCGACCGAGTCCACAGCCCTAATTCTGAGCAACCTACTATCTTCTGAAATTGACAATGATTTTACTGTGGAATATGGAAAACAGCGCCCCGTGTGAGGGTCGAGCTCACAACCTTCAGATTTTGAGACTGATGCACGACCACTTGCACTAACAAGGTAATATGTCAATTGCATTACAATTCTCTTTTACTGTAAATTGATTAATCCACAGGCCATTTATGTCTGTAACAATTGTGAACTTCACTTGCCACTAAAGGCTGCAGTCATCAGAAGTCGTTGCTGTGTTTCACTTGGTACAGTCTTTCACATGGCTATGTGGCCTAATGGATAAGGTGTCTGACTTCGGATCAGAAGATTGAGGGTTCAAGTCCCTTCATGGTCAATTTAATATAATTCATATGAGATCAATGACTTTATTTCAGTCTGAACCAACTCTTGTATATTATCAGAAAGGGTTTTGGTTTCTGATTTCTTTTTTTGTTGTGCTGACTCCCCCCCAATCTCCGTTTTCAGTGCAACAAAGTGACAAAAACCAAAAGAAAAAATGTTTTCTCTATTACACACTAGGGCAGGGGTGGCTGTAGATTTACTGTATATGCTCAAAAATCATTGCACTGCTATCACTTGTCAGAATTTCCTGTATGGCTATCTGGCCTAATGGATAAGATTTCAAATCTAAACAGATCTTCATGTCTAGTGAATCATCAAATTGAAAGAGGAAAATATAGGTAAACTGTTTGTGTGCTGTTTTGATCTTTGTTGTGGTGACCCCAAATGTCAGTGACAAAAGCCAAAAGAAAGAGGCAAATTTTTCATCTCATGTACAATTTTTAATTTGTTTCTCTTGACTCCAGTCGAGCAACCTGTGCTTGCTGATATTCACAATCCCTGCTTACTTTGCTGCCCTACCCCTTAAAAGAAGAAAAGGTTATTTTAGTCTGAGCCACCTGCTCCCGACGAAAGCCTGAAATGTGGCGAAATGTTGAAAGGTTCAAGGGGGCCGAATACTTTCGCAAGGCACCGTAGCAGTTCTAGCATTGATCCACGGCAATAACACAGGCTAGTAATTTGTTGAAAGGTCAATTTAAACCTGCATTGAGGGTCCTCAAAGAATAAAAATAAATAAATAAAAAAAAATAAAAAATATATTTTTGAAAAAAAATTGTAAAACCTAAAACTTCTAAAATTAAGATGGGAAATAAAAACGGTAAATCCCTAACTCTTGATGGAGATGAGAAGTACATGGCGAGTAGATTTCTTAATTGTATGCAATACATGCCGAGGTGGAAGAAAAAGTATGGAGTAGAAGGGAAGTTGAAAGTTGAAGTGTGGAAGATAGTGGTTGATGTTTTGGAGGAGAGTGTAGATAGGAAAACCAAGGGACTGAAAAAGAAAAGAAAAGAGAGAGAGTTGAATTGTGCTAGACTGTGGTTGAAAGCTTCACAATGGAGAAGAGAACAAATTCATAAGACAAAAAATAGAAAGATAAAAAGTGATGAGGCTGCCATTCAATTAAGATTTGAAAAAGAATTCTGGGTGCACAGTGGCATCCCATTCGATGATGCAGCTGAGAGTGCTTATCAGCAACATCTTAAAAATGGGCTCCTCACTGGTTTTCCCCCCGACTTAGGCAACTGGGTGAGGAAACACTTGGTGGAAGCAGACACTGCTTGTGTTGCGACGATTGAGAAAAGCAAATGTTCTGATGTATTTCATCTAGATCAGTGGTTCCCAAAGTGGGCGGTACCGCCCCCCTGGGGGCGGTGGAAAGATCTGGGGGGGCGGTGAGGAAGAAAGGGGCGGTAGGGGGGCGGTAGGGGGGCGGCAGTCGATTTGTACACAACACGCCGCTCTGGCCCAGTCAGATCCGACAGCATAGACTACAAAAGCAAAAGCTCAGGTTTGTAATTTCAAGCTTGTAATGTTCAGAATTTTATCTTATAATAAAAACCGCATTCTGGCGGTCAACATCATCTTGAGTTCAAGTCAACATGAAATTGGGGACTCGCCAGAACGCGCCGTGTTGTGTTGAGCTGGTTAGGGCAGTGGTCCCCAACCACCGGGCCGCGGACCGGTACCGGTCCGTGGGTCACTTGGTACCGGGCCGCCAAGCCGCACAGAATTTTTTTTTTTTATCGACGATCAATTAATTCAGGTCAAGACACTCGTCCCGGTCACGTGACATGTTTCCCCAGTCGAGCCCGCAAAGCTAATATGTGGCGACAGGCTAACTAACCAGGCAGTGAAGCATTCAAAACTGCTTCAACACATGGAGACCAAGCATCCTGCAATAAAAGACAAACCTTAAATCACTTCGGGTGTCATTGTCTCCGATTACGTCTAGATGGGACCGGCTCGTTTCTGAGAAACAAACTCAGTGCTCCCACTAATTCAACGTAATGGTAATGATATTATAAATGTATTATTTATTTATTTATATAAATGTATTATTTATTTATAAAAATGCCGGTCCTTGGGGGGGGGGGGGGCGCTAGGAATTCACTGGTGAGCCAAAGGGGGCGCCAGCCTGCAAAAGTTTGGGAACCACTGATCTAGATGATGATGGTAATGATCTAGATGAAGATACAACGGTCTTCTTCCAAAGTTCCCAAAGGGGCAGAGGAAGAGTTAGAGACCAACAAGGCCGCAGGCCGCCATTAAATTCAAACTCCACATCAAATTTGGACTGTTGGAACTGTGGGAAACGGGGACACTTGGCAAGAGTGTGTCGTCGTGTAAAACAATACCAATCAAAGGGTGGAGGAAGGGGCAGAGGAAAAGTCAAATTTTCAGCATGACAAGCTTCCTCCCCTTTGACCGCTCATGCTCATACAGAGAAAGAATTAATAGATGTCCATACAGCAGAACATGTCATTGTCGGATTATTAGAATTTTTTTTGGGATTATTAGAGCTCCTGTCCATACAAGAAGTATGACAATGCTGTTTGTATGCCCAATGACAAATGACCTGAGATCAAATTGTGTGCACACTAAAGTTAAAATTTGCAAAATAAATGGAAAAGAATTACAAATAGCTTCTAAAAGTAAAATAGAGAATAAATCTGACAAGTAAGACGAGCAAAAAGGTGTTCTTAGTGCGGTCTATGTATGCTTATATGTTGTGCGTCATCCTTTTGTGCTGGTGTGTGTGTGCGCGCAGAGGATCCTCATGAATGTGGTGTATATGTGTGCGTGAGTGAGATGTGTGTCCTATGGAAGAAATCAGTAATGGAGAATGTTCAGGAGGCTGTTGAGGAATAATAGGGAAATTGAGAAGTGGACGATGATGTGTTTAAGTTGGTTGGAGAAACTAAGATGAGCAGCGTGGGGCAGAAAATGACTAGAACGGTGGCTTGATAGGATGAGAATAAGAGACAGCAAATGTTGTGTAGAAGACAGTGAAAGATGTCGAATGTGAACATGATGGAGGGGGCAACAGCAAAGTTGGCCTGCCCTTTGAGAGGGTGAGACTGATAAGCATGCCTGCGCTCGCGCGTAGTCGCGGGGCGGGGCTGTGCGCGTGGGCCTGTGCTATGCTCGTGTGGGCGGTGGGCCGGCATCATGATTGTTGCAGGAAATGGCCAGCCTGTGACCAATCAACATTGATGCTGCGCCCCCCCCCTCGCACGAGGGTTGCTATGGCTGCGGGCGAAGCAGAGAAAGTGTGAGTTTCTCAGAGAATGTTTGAATATTTGACGCAGGGTGATGCTTAAGGAAGATGTGACAATATTTGCATGAAGGATAAAAGACCCCTCCGTGAGTCGTCACCTTATCGTGGTGGAGGGGTTTGCGTGCCCCTATGATCCTAGGAGCCATGTTGTCTGGGGCTTCATGCCCCTGGTAGGGTCACCCATGGCAAACGGGTCCTAGGTGAGGGGCCAGACAAAGCACGGCTCAAAAAGCCCCTTATGATGAAAAAGATATATGGACACAGATTTCCCTCGCCCGGACGCGGGTCACCGGGGCCCCCCTCTGGAGCCAGGCCTGGAGGCGGGGCTCGAAGGCGAGCGTCTGGTGGCCGGGCCTTCGCCCATGGGGCCCGGCCGGGCACAGCCCGAAAAGGAAATGTGGGTCCCCCTTCCCATGGGCTCACCACCTGTGGGAGGGGCCAAAGGGGTCGGGTGCAGTGCAAGCTGGGCGGCGGCCAAAGGCAGGGACCTTGGCGGTCTGATCCCCGGCTGCAGAAGCTGGCTCTTGGGACATGGAATGTCACCTCTCTGGCTGGAAAGGAGCCCGAGCTGGTGTGCGAGGCAGCAAAGTTCCGACTAGATATAGTCGGACTTGCCTCCACGCACAGTTTGGGTTCCGGTTCAAGCCCTCTCGAGAGGGGCTGGACTCTCTTCCACTCTGGAGTTGCCCACGGTGAGAGGCGTCGAGCAGGTGTGGGTATACTTGTTGCCCCCCGGCTGGGCGCCTGCACATTGGGGTTCACCCCGGTGAACGAGAGGGTAGCCTCCCTCCGCCTTCGGGTGGGGGGACGGGTCCTGACTGTTGTTTGTGTCTATGCACCAAATGGCAGCTCAGAGTACCCACCCTTCTTGGGGTCCCTGGAGGAAGTGCTGGAGAGCGCTCCTTCTGGGGACTCCATCGTTCTACTGGGTGACTTCAATGCTCACGTGGGCAATGACAGTGAGACCTGGAAGGGCGTGATTGGGAGGAACGGCCCCCCCGATCTGAACCCGAGCGGTGTTCTATTGTTGGACTTCTGTGCTCGACACGGATTTTCTATAATGAACACCATGTTCAAACATAAGGGTGTCCATGTGTGCACTTGGCACCAGGACACCCTAGGCCGCAGTTCGATGATCGACTTTGTAGTCGTGTCATCGGATTTGCGGCTGCATGTTTTGGACACTCGGGCGAAGAGAGGGGCGGAGCTGTCAACTTAGATTTTGATCTAAATTAGCCTTGAATAAAGACTAAGCAGTCACATGAATTAACAGAAAAAATGGACAGCCGGACTCGGACTCAGACTCGGACTCATGGTCAAGAGGCCGGACTCAGACTCGGACTCGGTGCAAAAATCCGACCGAGTCCACAGCCCTAGCTTCGAAAACTCCCCAATCGGTGCAGTCAAAGCAGGCTTGGAGGTCCTGCCTTGACTCCACTGTCCACTTCCTCACAGTCCTCACCACAGGCTTAGAAGTTTTTAATTTCTGCCTGTAGGCCGGGATCAGATGAACTAGACAGTGGTCCGAGAGTCCTAAAGCTGCACGAGCCGCAGAGTGGTATGCATCCTTGATCACGGTGTTTCAGTGGTCCAGAGTCTGTGCCCCTCTGGTGGGACATGTTACGTGCTGTCTGTATCTGGGGAGTTCGTGTGCGAGGTTCGCCCTGTTAAGACCACCCAGAACAATGATTAGTGAATTTGGTAGAAGTTTCTCCATGTCTGTTACCTGGTCGGCCAGCATCTGCGTGGCTTCACTCGCACGTGCGTGTGGTGGAATGTAAACAGCCGCCTTGACGATCGAGGAGAACTCCCGTGGTGAATAGAACGGCCGGCAGTTTATGAAAAGTGTTTCTAGGAGAGGGCTGCAAAACTCTTTCAACACCGTGACATCAGTACACCAACGTTCATTAATGTAGAAACAGAGACCACCTCCCTTTGATTTTCCGGAGAGCTCCGCGCTGCGATCTGCACGAAACCCCGCTAGCTCCACGGCGTGGTGGGGGGTTCGTTCGCTGAGCCACGTTTCAACAAAGCACAGCGCGGCGGATCTGCTAAAGTCCGTGTTCCTTGAAGTGAGGAGCAGCAGTTCGTCCATCTTGTTCGCCGGGGAGCGGACATTCGCCAGATGAATTGACGGTAGGGCAGAACGGAACCCTCTCTGCCTCAGCATTACGAGTGCTCCGGCTCGTTTTCCGCGCCGCCGTCGTCGCGCTAGCTTGTATAGCACCGCCGCTCCGGCTAGAATCTCCGACAAACAGTCTGAATCAGAGAGAACAGGAGAGAAAATACCAGAAGAAGACTGTCCGATGTTTAACAGCGATTCTCTGGTAAAAGTGATCCGGGATGGACAGCAGAGGACACAGAAAACACACAAAATAAGACAAAGAAACAGAGAGCGACTCACCGTGGCTGCCATCCGCGGCGCCATCATATGACGTCATATGAAGGCAAATTAATCCCTCAAAATCGTCCAATGTAGCTTTTTACGCGGCCCGACAAAAATAGGAACGGGCCCGCGCCCGACGGCCCGTTACCAATTTTAACTCTACCACTAATCCAAATAATCTAATTTAAACACCTTCGATGATACCCAATTATATATGCCGTTATCAATGACAGATCCGCGGGAGGCGTGCCTTGCGGAGATCAAGCAATGGATGTCTCTCAACTTCCTTCGTATTAACCCAGATAAAACTGAGATGTTGATAATTGGTCCAACTCGTTATCAACACTTATTTAAGGAAACCACTATAACTATAGATAACCGTACTATCACTCAGAGCGATACTGTAACTAATAATAATAATATTTGACCAAACGCTCTCCTTTCAAAAGCACATTAAGAATATAACCAGAATTGTGTTTTTTCACCTTCGTAATATTGCAAAGATTCGTCCGATCCTCTCGACCGGTAATGCGGAAACTATTATATATGCGTTCGTCACGTCGCGCCTGGACTACTGTAATGTATTATTCTCTGGTCTTCCTAAGTCCCGCATCAAAAGTCTACAGTTAGTACAAAATGCTGCTGCAAGGCTGCTCTCACGGGCAAGAAAATTTGATCACATTACCCCAATATCAGCCAACTTACACTGGCTCCCGGTCCATTTAAGATGTGACTTCAAGGTTCTTCTATTAACCTATAAATCCCTGCATGGCTTAGCGCCTTCATATCTCGTCGACCTAGTTGTTCCTTATGTTCCGTCTCGTAACCTTCGTTCGCAAAACGCTAGTCTTTTAGCGACACAGAGGGCCAAGAAAATGTCTGCAGGGTCTAGAGCATTTTCTATTCGGGCTCCAGAGCTTTGGAATGCCCTACCAATGGATATTAGAACTGCTACCTCAGTAGAAACATTTAAGACATGTTTAAAGACACATTTCTATGATATGGCCTTTAACTAACCTGTAGTGGCCGATTCGGCTATACAAATAAACTTGACTTGACTTGAGTTAGTTTACTCAAGCGAAGCAAATATTTAAACGAATTAAATGTTTAACGAGATGCACTCATCCCTCAAATAATTATGAAGGCAATTTAATCCCCAAAATTGTCCGATTTAGCTTTTGACGCGGCCCGACAGAAATAGGAACGGGCCCGCGCCCGACGGACAATTAAATTACTTTTAACTCTACACCAATCCAATTAATCTAATTTATACACCTTCGTTATTTTTATTTATTACGGTACGATACCATAATACCATAACAATCTCCTGTCAATAAATCGAATTGTCAAACCAACCACAAACAATCGATTGCATATATCATACAAATTAGCGCACAACGAATTAAATGAGTATATAAAACACATTTATTGAAAAAGCCTGAAATAGAATTACAAATCTCAATCCTCCAAAAACTGAACAATCCCACTCACTGATACCCGTGCAAATAAAATCATTCAATATCGGAGTACTTTGATTGCAAAACATAGATTAGAAAAGAAGGAAAAGGTAGCTACCATTTGGGTGTTATTTTTCTATATTCTTCACTTCTCTTTTTATAAAAATAATACTTCAAAGTTACACTTCGATCAACCATAAAATCAAAAATCCAAACCTTTGAGTTAATCTTTTAAACATTTGTTAACGCACCACCATTTTCATAGCGGTGGGCATCTTGGTCCAATTGAGTGTTAATATTGCTTTAAGCTGTTACAGAATATATTTTAGCCAAGCAAAGAAATTAAGATCAAAAAATAAAAACAACTTTTGTATCAATCTTTCAAACATTTTTTAACACACCACCATTTTCATAGTGGTGGGCATCTTGGTCTATCCATCCATCTTGGTCTAATTGAGTGATAATATTGCTTTAAGCTGTAACAGAATATATTTTAGCCAAGCAAAGAAATTAAGATAAAAAAAATAAAAACCACATTTGTGCTTCCGTGCGTGACCCAAAAACCGACCCCGTGTTATTCTGTTTATTTATATTTTTGCTAGTTCAGCTTGTCTTGCCCATCTTTGGTCTCATGTGACGGTTTGGCACCATCTCTTGGAAAATTTTGGAATTTCAGCCCTGCCAATTTATTCAATAATTCTCAATTCAGATTTTGCACCATCTGCTGCTAAACTTTGGAATTTCAGCCGCGCCAATTTATTCCTGGGAGCAATCCATACTCACTTTTTGCACCATCTGTTCCTCCCATACCCCATGTTACATGACATTGGTCATATACAGTCGTATGCAAAAGTTTGGGCACCCCTCACTATTTTCAAGATCTTCATTTATAAATCATTGGCTGATCGCATCAGCAATTTCAGTTAAATATATCATATAGCAAACAGACAGTGATATTTGAAAGTGAAATTAAGTTTATAGGATTTGCAGATTTGTCAAGAAGAATGGTCAAATATACCTTCAACCAGAATCCAGACTCCCACTGGAAACTATAGGAAGTGTCTAGAGCAGTGGTTCTAATCTAAACCTTGTCGGAGGTACCGAATCCCACCAGTTTCTTATGTGCAATAACCGAACCCTTCTTTAGTGAATTTCTTTTTTTTTTTCAAATTCAAGACATAGATGTTTTTTACTGGCGCACAACATGAGCCGTGCATGAACACTGTCAGGGTTTTCCAAACTATCTTGATCGTATGATTATGTTGGAATGTAACCTGTAATAAATAACCTAGCCTGTCCCATCCTACACAACGTCGTAAAACACCCCTTGCTATGTTTTGACTAGAGGTCAAGGGCTTTCTCTATCCAGTCCACTCTCACCCCCACCCTGTTTCTCTTAATAAAAAGGCTCTTGCAAGAGGCCAGAGTCAGACCTCATTCGATCATCGCTGTACGCACAGCGACGAATGGACTCTCCACCGGCAGGTGTCTAAAAGGGCAAACTGTCTCCCGTGTGGTTCTTGCAAAATAAGTTAGAGTGAGCATGTGTCTGACTTCATAAATGTGTCTGACTTCATAAATGTGTCTGACTTCATAAAACCAAGTCGGGTTGTTATGATGCGTCTAGTGTGTTGGTGGAGTGCCCAGTGCATGTCACTTCTCACTGTCAACCCTCACCGCTGGCTAGCAGTATGCGAACGGGAGAGCCGAGTGCGTAAGTCTCTCCCTGCCAGTACAAAGCCTCTCTAACAGCAAGCCCTATGTAGTGCCTCCACGCGGCGACACATGGTAACTGGGTACAACACGGACCCAGGCTAAACTACAAGGGACTCGGAGGAGGTTTGGCCCCTAGACGTGCGGCACGCAGGCCCACCGGTGTGTGGACACGCCCTGGTGCCCACGAACCAGCCCCCAACTATGGGTTAAATAGTACCACTGCCCAGTGGGCTCCTCGGGAGAGGAATGGGCTAAGGGAGTTAACCCCTACAGAAAATCTATTTCCCCTTGGGTTGGTGTCAGGAAGGGCATCCGGCTGTAAAAGGTTTTGCTCCAAAAATTTTCTCGGTATAGGACTCTCAACCACGAGATGGCCATGGACTGTCCCCGGTGGAAGAAAGCCATACTGAGAATCCAGTCCAACCCAGCGGCGCCTGGAACATGGACTTTAAACCGATGATGATGATGATGAGCACCACTCTAACATTTTGGTGCCGAAACCCGGGACCCTCATACCCGCCATATGGCTGACGGAGGAGGACGTGCTGCATTGTCGACAAGCCAGCGTCCATTAGGAGGACCTGGAAAAGAAAGTCCTGAGAAGAGAATTCTTCGCTGGGCCAGCATCTTAGGTCTGCCTTCGTCTGACAGAGGTGGATTGACGGGATCCGGCAGTGCAACGAACCAGGGGACAAGTAAGTTAAAGCCCTAAAGTTACGCGTAAAAAATTAAAGGTGCACATGAGATACGGCTTTGGTTTGTCCGAGCTATGAGATATGGCTTTGGTTTGTCCGAGCTATGAGATACGGGTTTGGTTTGTCCGAGCTATGAGATACGGCTTTGGTTTTTCCAAGCCATAAAACAGCTGGGATTCTAGTCCCAATGGAAGGAACGGGCTGAGAAAAAACAGAGCTTCTTTTTCCCAATTGAAGAAGGGCGTAGATTCTTTTTTTTGTCCGATTTTTCCAAGCTGTTTGGGAGGGTTTTACACCCATCCTGGATAGGCCTAAAAATAAAAAGCGCTGGAATATGTGTGGTTGAGAGTGTGACTGGTAGGATAAATTGACTAGATGGCAGTTCTAGCATTGATCCACGCCAATAACACAGGCTAGTAATTTGTTGAAAGGTCAATTTAAACCTGCATTGAGGATCCTCAAAGAAAGAAAGAAAATTTTTGAAAAGAAATTGTATAAACCTAAAAAAGAAATACCAAATTAAGATGGGAAATAAGAACGGTAAATCTCTAGCTCTTGAAGATGAGAAGTTCATGGCGAGTAGATTTCTTAATTGTATGCAATACATGCCGAAGTGGAAGAAAAAGTATGGAGTACAAGGAAAGTTGAAAGTTGAAATGTGGAAGAAGTGGTAGACGTTTTAGAGGAGAGTGTCGCTGGGAAGAAAAGTAACTGAGAAAGGAAAGAAAAGGGAGAGAATTGAAATGTGCTAGAGTGTGGTTGAAAGCTTCACAAAGAGATGAGAACAAATTCAAGAGAAAACATAGAAAGATGAAAACTGATGAGGTCACAAGTGTTTGTCAGACCAGAACACAATAAGGCCCCAGTGCGCTGGTGCAAGGCCGCAGCTCAAGCAAAGGGGCAAGAGGCGCTTCCGCTCCTATGCAAATCATGTATCCAAATTTAAAGGACCTGCAGCCTCCCCCATATGACAGCAAAGCATTGTCAGATTATTAGAATTGATTTATTATTAGAGCTCCTGTCCATACAAGAAGTATGACAATGCTGTTTGTATGCCCAATGACAAATGACCAGAGATCAAATTGTGTGTGTACACTAAAGCAGTGGTCCCCAACCTTTTTTGCGCCACGGACCGGTTACATGTCAGAAATATTTTCGCGGACCGGCATTTATATAAATAAATAATACATTTATATAATACATTTATTTATATATATATATAAATAAATAATACATTTATATAAATAAATAAATAATACATTTATAATAAATATATAAATACGATGAAATAAAATGATACGACTGACATAAAAACAAGTACAAATGACAAAAATAAAACTCACCATTACGTTGAATTAGTGGGAGCACTGAGTTTGTTTCTCAGAAACGAGCCGGTCCCATCTAGACGTAATCGGAGACAATGACACCCGAAGTGATTAAGGTTTGTCTTTTATAGAGGCTTTGCAGTCACGTGGTTTTATCACGTGATTTTGTGTTATGCCGCCATCTTGGCGGTCAACTAGTCAGCTCGTTCCTACGTGTTTGTATGGATTGTCTGATTTCTGCGCTACGTTTTCACCGATTTCTTCCGAATTATGGCTGATTTGCTATCCAACGAAGTTAGGCATTTGGATGAAGACTCCAAGAATCGTCACAGAGAGAAGTTGAACCTTGTTGGCACAACGGATCCGTACCTTTTACCGAGAAGCATGCTAAAATCGCCCGAGCATTTTGCAACAGCCGACCTGCCTGAACGCTCATATCCAGATATTTATAATTACCTCGTCGATTTGTTTTGTAATGGCATTTCATAACTTGACATATTAAAAAACTGAATAGAGTGAAATCATTCAGATACTGTACCTGTCTGTTCAAGTTGCTACCATTTTTATTATTTGTTTATTTTTGCATGATGCCACATCTGATTGGCTTGAAAACTTAACCAATAAATATAATTCAATATTTACATTGATAACGTTTTCAAGCATCATGAAAAAATAAACACAAAATAAAAACGGGGGGGTGAACTGAAGAAATCATCCCATTCCCTGCCTTGCTGCTCTTGCTGCCTTTCTAAAAATGCACCCAGCATTTTCAACAATCATATTTGTATCATCCCATATTGATTGATTGATTGATTGATTGATATCTTTATTTCGAACATCCCAAAACAAAAAAAGAAAGAAAAACAAAAAACAAAAAAAACAAAAAACAAATAACACTAAAGTGCCACATAAGTCCATACAAAACAAACAAACAAAAAAATAAACCAACAAATAGAAGTAAATACATTAAATAAATTAATTAATTAATAATAATAATACATAAGTAAATAAAAAAAATAAAATAAAGAATGCTCGAAAAGGAGTAGGAGGAAGCATAGCTTTTTAGATTCCTACCCCTTTCTCACTTCATCCACTAAACCAACGATTCAACATACTGTACTGTAATTCTACAATATAACACAAGTAGACAAACTTGCACACTTATTGTTCTGTTTCATTTTTACTTGTGTGTAGCCCTTTGGCACTCTTAACCTTTGTACCCGCTAAACAACATATTTTTATACATTTTTTTAAACTGGTGGATATTTGGACTTTGCTTGAGTTCCTCACTTAGATTGTTCCATAGTTTGACCCCGGTTATAGTTATACAGAAACTTTTTAAGGTTGTTCTTATGTTTAAGATTTTGAAGTTGTGATTCCCTCTTAACTTATAACCTCCCTCCCGATGCCTAAATAAGTTTTGGATATTATCTGGTAGTTGTTTTGCTTTTGCCCTATACATGATGATTGCTGTTTGATAAGATACTATGTCAGTGAATTTCAATAGTTTGGATTGTATGAAAAGTGGATTTGTGTGTTCCAAGTAGTTGACTTTATGAATAGTCCTTATTGCTCTTTTCTGCTGAATGATAAGTGGCTGTAGTGAAGTTTTATAAGTATTCCCCCAAACCTCAGCACAGTAATGCAAATAGGGCAAGACTAGAGAACAATAAAGTGTACGAAGTGAATGATAATCCAGTAATTCTTTTGCTTTGTATATGACTGCCATGCTTCTTGAAATTTTAGACTTTATGTTTTTGATGTGTGGCTTCCAACTAAGCCTGTCATCCATTATAACCCCAAGAAATTTGTTTTCCTGCACCCTTTCAATGTCATTTCCATCTATTTCTATTCGTATCTTTATATTCGCTTTGCCAAATACCATAAACTTGGTCTTACTTACATTTAATGATAATTTGTTCCAGTCGAACCACATTTTTATTTTTTTCATTTCCTCATTCAGCATTGATTCCACTTGTTGGATGTCATCACCTGAACAAAAAATATTTGTGTCATCTGCAAAGTTGACGAGTTTTAGTTCTTTAGAGACTTTGCACATGTCATTTATATACAAAATAAATAATTTAGGGCCTAAAACTGACCCTTGTGGAACACCACAAGCTATTTCCAGATATCCAGAACAGTGATTACCCAACTTTACATACTGTTGCCGTTCTCGCAGATAATCCTTTATCCAGTCTAATACTAATCCCCTTATCCCATATTTTTCTAATTTATTGAATAGTATATTATGATTAATTGTGTCAAAAGCTTTTTTGAGGTCAATGAAAACTCCTACTGCATGTTTTTTGTTGTCTATTGCATCTGTGATTTCCTCGATTGATTCCATTAATGCCTGTGCTGTTGATCTGTTTACTCTAAAACCATATTGGTTCTCTGCAAATAATTTATGTTTTTCCAAAAATCCATCCATTCTACTGTTAAAAAGCTTTTCCAATATTTTTGAGAGTTGTGGCAGTATTGAGATAGGTCTGTAGTTAGTAAAGTTGTGTTTGCTCCCAGTTTTATAAAGAGGAATGACCTTAGCAATTTTCATCTTCTTTGGGAATGTACCAGTTAAAAATGACAAGTTACAGATGTACACAAGTGGCTTTGAAATCCCCTCAATGATTTGCTTAACTAACATCATATCAATCCCATTGCAGTCGGTAGATGTTTTATTTTTACATTGTTGCACAATGTTAATGATTTCATTTTCATCAACTGCCTTCAAAAACATTGAGTGAGGATTCCTTTCTATTAATTTATCTCTGTTGCCTACATCTGGCGCTGGAATCGGTATGTTTTTTGCTATTTGAGGCCCAACATTTACAAAGAACTGATTAAAACTGTTTGCCACTTCTTCCATATTATAATTTTCAGTATCATTTATAACAAAATATTTAGGTAATTTATGTTGTTCGGTACCTTCTCTAATAATGTGGTTTAGGAGAGTCCATATCCCCTTAATATTATTTTTGTTATCCTCTAATTTATTCTTATAATATTCTTTCTTACTTAATCTTATAATATTAGTTAATTTATTCTTATATCTCATATTTATCTTCAGCGTCTTCTGTTCTCTGTTTTATGAAGTTCCTATAGAGTAAATTCTTCTTTTTACAGGCATTTCTTAAGCCTTTCGTCAACCATGGACTGTCCTTATATTTAGTTTTTTTATTATATTCCTTGATTGGACAATGCTTATTATATAATGAAGTGAATATAGTCATCAATTTATGGTATGCATTATTTACATCTTTTTCTTCATATATTGCATCCCAGTTCTGTTGCATTAATTCATGTTTTAGAGTAGCAATTGTCTCATCTGTCCTAATTCTTCTTTGTTGTTTATACACCCCAATTTCAGATTTGAAATTATTGTCATATACTGTAAACACTGGAAGGTGGTCAGTAATATCAGTAATTAATAACCCGCTTGTTGTCCTGTTTTCTATTATATTGGTGAATATGTTATCTATCAGAGTAGCACTCTGTGATGTTACTCTCGTGGGTCTAGTGATTGTAGGAAAGAGACTCAGGCTATGCATTAAATTTAAAAAATCATCAATATTTTGTTGCTTATTTGGGTTTAATAGATCAATGTTATAATCCCCGCAAATAAAAATATTTTTATTGCCTTTTTGTATAATCACACTTTCTATCCATTCTGTGAATGTATCAATGCTAGAACCAGGAGCTCTATAGACACAACTTATAATAATGTCTTTTTTCTTTTCAACACAAATCTGTATCGTGAGACATTCAAGAAGATTGTCCACCACCTGTGTCATAGCCTCTACAATCTTGAATTTCATATTCAAATCAACATAGATTGCAACACCACCCCCCGCTTTGCTCTGTCTGTTGTTGCATATGAATTCATAGCCTTCCATCTCAAAGTGCATTCCCTTCTCAGTCGTAATCCAGGTCTCAATATTGTATTATTTCACATTTTGTGAAACAAATCAGGGGTGAATAGTTTGTTTACATACCTGATATGAAGTCCTCATTGCATATCCTTGTGTAAATCGTAGGTTTCCATCGTTCACGACGAATATCCGCGATCCATTTATCACGTTTTTTCATGTTCGCCGGAAATCTATAGAAGCTAAGATTTGGTTTATCGCCTCGTCTATTGCTACATCCAACAGCACAGCAGGTATCCGGCATTTTTAAGCTCAAATAGCAGCAGATATAACAAGAAAGCGTGTGTGAGTCGTTGACCGGCACTGAAAAGTTGACCGCCATGATGGCCGCCAAGCTAATGTGGGTAGCTTGATGACGTCAGCTGCAAAGCCTCTATTGCAGGATGCTTGGTCTCCATGTGTTGAAGGAGTTTTGAATGCTTCATTGCCTGGTTAGTTAGCCTGTCGCCACATATTAGCGTTGCGGGCTCGACTGGGGAAACATGTCACGTGACCGGGACGAGTGTCTTGACCTGAATTAATTGATCGTCGATAATTTTTTTTTTTTTCTGTGCGGTTTGGCGGCCCGGTACCAAGTGACCCACGGACCGGTACCGGTCCGCGGCCCGGTGGTTGGGGACCACTGCACTAAAGTTAAAATTTGCAAATCAAGTGGTAAATAAATGCAACTTGCTTCTAGAAGATAAAGGAAAGATTAGAATGTGCTGTCCTCGTGTGCGTGGGAGGGACCAGCTCGTGATCGACCGCAGGAAATGGCCAGCCTGTGACGAATCATTGGTGCTGGGACCTACCTTTCGCGCGCGAGAGCTGTGCATGTGTGTGCGTATGTGTTAAAATGATGAAATTGGCTAAACTTTTAGTGTACAGAAATTTGCTAGACTGTGGTCTATCCAATTTGCACCGCAGAACAGAAACGATTCTGAAAGGTGAAAATGAGAGGAAAAGAGAGTAATCTGTTTGCGAGCAGAAACTGATCCACACTAGTGCATGTTAGTATCGAGCCCTCATGAGAAAAAAAAAAAACTGAGAAAGAAAGAATAGATGCCCATATGACAGCAAAACATGCTTTCGGGAATTGGAAGAAGCAAAATTGTGAATTTAAGACATTGCAATGCTACTTTTAATAGGAATAATTGATTGGTGGTGTTATAAAATTATACAAACCTTTATATGTGAGCTAAATCTGAGATTGAGTTCTTTAAATTTAAAAACATCGAAAAAATTCTGATTAATTTGCCAGTAGTTTTTTTGTGTTGAGTTTTTTTTGGATTGGTGGATTGTTCTATCAGGAACCTTGAGTTGAAAATGGTGTATGAATGTTGTGTGGGGGGCTTGGATAAATTGGGACCAATGTGATGGAAAGACTCCTTTTTGGAGACTGTGTGTGAGATGCAAATGAGCATTGATGAATGATTGCCTGAATGAAAGGAAAATACAGGTTAAATGGTTGAAGTTGTTGGAGACTACTATGGAAAGTTAGTAGAGCGACTTTGAAGAAAGAGTGATTTTGAGTAAGTTAAATGCTAAGGAAAAAAAAAAGAAAAAGAAAGGTTGCTTTTGGATTGATAATTAACTAGCGGATAAAACTGGAGAACCAGTAACACATGCAGAAGATGTGTGAACTGGGAAATTGAGAAGCGTTTTGGAAAGAAAGTCAAATTAAATGATGATGGAATCATATGTAGTAAAGAACACATTCTCCCAAAAAGTTTGTCAAGGTGTGAGGCATGGGCGTTGCCAAGCCTCAGAAGGAGGGAGTGAGTAGGACAGATAGTGGAATACAACGCTTTACGACATATGGATTTTCTAATACATTTGGTGTCATACTGTGGTAAATCTTTATTCTGGTATCATGCAATGTATATCTCACTAGTAAGCCTAAGTGTGACCGGGTCATGTTTCGGGTCAGGTTCGTGCGGGATCGTTTGGGCCTTGGTCCATGAACGTAGACTCATTGGCATGAGACACATCTGGTTTCCATTAAAAACTGACAAGATATGCACCGTGTAGAGTTGGGGAGGCTGACTGTGGGGTCATAGATCATCCAACAGCCCCGTGTGCACGCACCCGAGTGAGGAAAGGGGGGCTAACTCATAAATAATGAGGAGATATTGGGAGTAATCTGTTGGTCCTTTCTTTAAGACCCTTTAAATGGTTTCCTGGTGTAGATAGGTGAGCAACACGAGAGATTTAGAGGTTCAAAAGAAAGACAGTTAAAAGAAAACAACATTATTGATTTGGACAATTGCAGGCTAACAGGAGCATGAGAAAGAAGAGCTAAGAAGCGGGATCCAATTTGATACGGGAGATTGGAAATTCACAGCACCATATTCTAAGTCACATTTTTGAGCAAGCATGACACAGGTTTGAGAAGTCAAGACATAGATCAGGGCTAGATGTGGAACGCAGACCTCGTTGAGTTAATTTTGAATAATGATACTGAAGACAATGTACTGTCCCATTAAATTGGAACTATAGACGAAACGTAGCTCTAAAATAGGATGAGTTGCAGGACTTACAATATAATAACGAGATCGTTGTTACTAGGAGACTTTGAAGTTTAGTAAACAAACGTTACTAGCGAATTGACGGCAGCAGCTACATTTGGTTACAAGTTTGATGTCCCAGTCTGTCACTCTCAGTGCCAGGATCCCTGAAACTCGATCCCGAGACTCCGCCTGCAGCCGTGGACGACTACAAAACGGTGACTGGCTTTGAGGCACCTTTGACCTTTGGCAAGGACAACGAAAGACTGTTGTTGTGCTTGGAGGGGGCAAGTACACGCCGGAGGAAAGACGACATCCTCGGGAACGAGAAAAGAAAGTGAGAAGCGGAGGAACTCACAATGATGAAAATGGACTCATTTGAACAATGGACTCATTCGAGAGTGATGGATGGGTTGGCTCTGAAGCAACAACAAAAGAACACCAACTTGAGAGTGTGAGGTGCTGCAAAAGAAGTGTCCGACGGCCAAATCGCACTCCTTGCTGTGGCGTTACCAAACTTGGTGGAGCTTGGGTCAAAGTGGAAGGGAGCTTCATTGTGCACTGGGTTTGACAGAACTGAGGAGAAGAGAAAAGCATCATAATCGGAGACTGAACAGATTTGGATAGAACAAATAGGCTAAAACGGTAGGAAACAAGAGCAAGATCTGATATTTTGGCTCGTCAGGCTTAAGAAGTAGAGGTCGAGTTATATAAATTTTAGAATAGGACATTTGGACTAAAGTGAATTCAGTCAAGAGGAAGCTAGGTTGCTCAATGTACCTACTCAATAAAATAGTAAGTTCGTTGCACCACAGTGGAGGTTGGGTGGTCAGAAAGTTGGATACGTTCAATTTTTGACTTTCACACAATCATGCATAGGAGTCGTACAAGGCGACAGTTAACAAGACAATGACTGCAATAGGGGTCACTTACGACTGCACCGACATGGAAAAGTAGAATCAAGGGAGTTGAGTAAGGGATTATATGCTAAACAGTCCGCTATACAGTTACCAATAGGAGGTTCTATCAAAAGAAGCTACATGAGAGATGTATAGAATCCCTTTGTCTGTGTGTTCTGTGTTCGTGCGTAATCTCTGTAAAGTTGTGTCAGGCTGTTGTCGTTCGTCTGAGCTTTGTGTGCGCGCTCGGTGTGTGTCAGCATTTATGTGCACACCCTGTGTGGGTGCGGTCGTGTGAGGAGGAAGACCAGCTGACCATCAAAGAGAATTCACCACGATACCATTAAGTTAAAATTTTCTCAAGCTTTTCAAACTTTTGCTTGAAGCAATGGGAAGATGATTGAAAAGTGCGGAGAATCTCCTTTAAAACAGGAGGCAATAAATGGGAAAGCCCCTGTCATGAATGGTCTTTGGTTAGGAAGAATCATTAGGAAGTGCTCAAGCTCTTCCCACAAACACTCGTATCTGCCCCGTTCAAAAGGGCAATAAAATTGACTGCAAGAGTTGCAAAAAGCAGACGAAGAACATTCCTTGGCGGATAGCATGAACTGACTCAAACTGACAGATGTGTCAAATGCAAATTTACTGCCGCCTGATCTGCCATCCTCACAGGTCGACAACCCCATCAAGCCAGGAGACTGAGACGACATAAAGGTCGTCAAAAAGAACAAACTGGGCCAGCCATGGTGGGAGGGACCATTCCAAGTTTAGCTGACTTCCCCCACCGCAGTGAAAATCGCTGAACGGCCCAGCTGGATTCACCTCAGCCACTGCAAGCTACAGGGAGTGCTAGACCCCTCATTTCGGGGTGGTGGCGAAGTCTGCGAACAACGATCCCGACTCCGCTAGGCGGGGTTATGTCTCGGTGTCCCTGTCTTCCTAGTAGCAACGGGGCTCCAGATGCCAGGTGGATCCTCTGCTGCGTTGTGGTTGGAGCGTGCTATGGTCTATGGACACGTCTGAACAGACCAAGTGACAATGTTGACCGTGGAAAACGATGGTCACACGATGAGAACTTTGAGGACTGGTCATGAGACCCCAGAAACCCATACAAAACTAACACTTGGTAAAGGTTGTAAAGGTCACTGTGAGAGCACACACACAGGAGGGATGTTATGTGTGTGTTTGAAAACTCCCTGTTAGAAAAATGTATATATATATGTTATCATGCGTTCTCTAATCAATGCTTTACCGCAATATTACTGCAATATATGCTTGCTGTTTTGCCTTGCTGTTTTTATGATGTACCACAGAAGAGAAAAGGTACGGCTGGGCCAGGAGAGAGGTTACAGCTGGGTCAGACAGGACGCAGCTGATAACTCAGCAAAAAGAAGACATCTACCGAGACAGTTCCTTCTTAACAAAGACCGCTTTGTTAGACAACATGCCTCATTGCTGTCTTGCACTTCAGATGAACCTACAAGTGACCATCAAAGTCTGGGTTTTCCAAGCTATCTTGATCGTTAGATTATGTTTGTGCGTATCCAGTAATTAATAACCTAGCTTGTCTCATCCTACACAAGGTCGTAAAACCTCCCTTGCTAGAGCTCAAGGACTTTCTCTTCTCAACTCAAACTCCTTTTTCTCACGTTCTTATTATTTTGCTTACGAGGCAAAGCCCACGTGCTTTTAAACAACATTGTTTCCTTTTTTTCTTTTTTATTTCTACCAAATTTTAATCATCCTTAGTTTCCCACTTGGTTCCAAAACATGGTCATCTATATTGTCGCCCAAACAATTTTATACGGGGTTAAACCCACAGTAATTGTAATATTTATGAACAGTTTGACCAGGTCTAACATTTTGTCCATGATCTTCCAGTTTTTTTCCATGCATATTTTCACACTTTATACCAGTCCTGTCATGAGAATTAATTTCTGAAATCCCATATCTCGGTATTATTTCTTTACATAACGTTTTTTGCCACTGTTAAGGCATTCAGTGTTTTTGTTGAAGCCAATTCAAACCATTTTGAGAATGCATCTATTATGACCAGGCATTATAACCCTGTGGATTGTGTTTAGCACATGTTAAACTCTCCAAAAATTTTGTTTTATAAATGTTTTGAATATGAATCAATTCATATGTTGTATAAAACTGACTGAACTGCCCCATTATCCCCCCTCTTGAGCCATGCGACACACAACCATGGCTCAATATTGCTGCCCACTTGTATAGGTTTTTTGTAGGATAGGTCAGTCTTCTGGTCATTTATAGATACCATTCTCCACTCTTGCCCCTCTTTTCGTCCATAATCGAATTTCAGTCTATGGACTTTGTCGCTGCACATTTTTAAAAACGTTTCAGTAATTTAATCTGCTTCTTGTGTGTACAAAATTTGAAGCGTCTTTTGCACTACAGCTATGCGGTTCCGTCCGCAAGCTTGTTACCTCTTGGCACCTTATCAGTCTCATGTGTGCCCTGCACACGTGCATATAGCTATTTTTCGTGGCAATTGGACTGCTTCCACAACTAGCTTAGTTGTAGTTTCTTGTAGTTTCTTGTAGTTTCTTTTCAATCATTCTCTCATCGTTTATCACAAGAATCTTAGCAATTTGAATGAAAATCAAAATGTATGTTTTATTTTACTCAATTGTATGATTTAGAGCAGTGGTTCCCAAAGTGGGCGGTACCGCCCCCCTGGGGGCGGTGGAAAGATCTGGGGGGGCGGTGAGGAAGAAAGGGCCGGTAGGGGGGCGGTAGGGGGGCGGCAGTCGATTTGTACACAACACGCCGCTCTGGCCCAGTCAGATCCGACAGCATAGACTACAAAAGCAAAAGCTCAGGTTTGTAATTTCAAGCTTGTAATGTTCCGAATTTTATCTTATAATAAAAACCGCATTCTGGCGGTCAACATCATCTTGAGTTTAAGTCAACATGAAATTGGGGACTCGCCAGAACGCGTTGTGTTGTGTTGAGCTGGTTAGGGCAGTGGTCCCCAACCACCGGGCCGCGGACCGGTACCGGTCCGTGGGTCACTTGGTACCGGGCCGCCAAGCCGCACAGAATTTTTTTTTTTATCGACGATCAATTAATTCAGGTCAAGACACTCGTCCCGGTCACGTGACATGTTTCCCCAGTCGAGCCCGCAAAGCTAATATGTGGCGACAGGCTAACTAACCAGGCAGTTAAAACTGCTAAAAAATAAATTGGTTTACTAAATACTAAATTGGGTTTTATTTGTGAAATACACATTTATGTTTAACCTTTCTCTTTTCAAATTGCAGCAAACCAAATATCAAGAAAGAGGTGTTTGTTTCCATATGTGCCTTGGGGGGGGGGGGGGGGCGCTAGGAATTCACTGGGGAGCCAAAGGGGGCGCCAGCCTGCAAAAGTTTGGGAACCACTGATTTAGAGCATCCATATGTAGTAAAGTGTTGTATTACTACATATGATTTCATCTTCATTTAATTTGACACACCTTTCAAAATGCTTCTCAGTGTCCCAGTGCACACATGCTTTGCGTGTGTAACTGGTTGTCTCAACCCGTGTTCCACATCCTAATCTTTTCTCCCTCAAGGTGTCAAACCAATCAAGATAAAAAGATAAAAACCAACAAAATAACCGCCAGTAAATTAATATAATAGTCAATTGTTGTTGTTTCTTAACTTTAACTAACTCAATCACTCTCTTATTCTCAAATGTAAAAACTTGTGTAGTCTTGACACAACCAATCGACTATTTCTTCTAAATTTAGCTTTGAAATGTTGTTATTTAATAATTTTGCTTCATCCAATTCCAGAAAGCAAGTTCTTTCCATCTCTCAAATTTTGTTTCATCAGGGCTAGGCATTAATGCAGTGTGGACCAGTTTCTGCCCACCAAAAAATTGCTTGCCTTTCTTTTCTTCTTATTTTCACAAAATTGCTTTTGTTTTGCGGTGCAAATCAGATAGACTACAGTCTAGCAAATTCTTTTGTGCACCTACATTAGCCAATTTTAACACAACACTGACAGCACACAGACAACACAAAAACTTACAGCAGAGACACAGCTCACAAACAATACCAACAAACAACGCTGCGCAAACGTCATCCTCTATTTTGACGTTTTGATTACACTTTTTTTCTCATCAGCGCCTGTTATCCTTCATGCAAATATTGTCACATCTTCCTTAAGCATCACCCTGTTTCAAATATTCAAACATTCTCTGAGAAACTCACACTTTCCCTGCTTCGCCCGCAGCCATAGCACCCCTCGTGCGAGGGGGGGGGGCGCAGCATCAATGTTGATTGGTCACAGGCTGGCCATTTCCTGCAACAACCGTCAATTTGACCTTTGCAGGATGATCTGCTGTGTCGGATCTGGACTGCAATGAAAATATGATGTTTATATGTGTACTTTGTCAACAACCACTGTAGATGTTAAAGAATGGGATGATTGTATCTAAAATTAATGTGGATATTTTGTTTCAGGTAACTATAAGAGTTACTGAAAAACGAAAACAATTGATTGCTAATGGCAAAACAAGCTGTAAAGGCAAGAAGCAAAAATTGAATATGTCATATGTATGGATTTGCGACCGATTCTTTATGTTGTATCGTTGCCATTGACCAAAGATTGTGTGAAATCTGTCACATCTACTGATTGTGAAATGTGTGACAGAGCATTCTATACAGTAATATCCATTGAAAAAAGAAAGCCATTGCTTTCAGAGAATGTAGTCAAGCTAAATTGTATATGTATCAACATGCCAAGATCTGGGAAAAAGCTGGAAAAACAAACAAACAAAATGTCTTTAAATTTGAGAGGCGACGATGATCTGACTGAAATTGATGCAATCAGAGTCCCCAGAGGAGTTCCTGATTAATAAGAATTAATTGACCAAATTGTAGCAGGATGGGAGTCTTCCATTTGCTGGCGGTGTACGATGAACAAGAACGTCGACATGATACATTACAACCATTGCAACATGCAGAAATTGGGCAAAGGACACAAGCGGGACTTGAGGCAGTGCACAAACAGCTAGCCACGCCTTCCCTAATGTCAATCCAGAACCGCAATGCTCTTGTTATGTTGTTATCTGAGAAAGGAAGGGTCTGCGCAATGTTCAGGGAACAATGCTGCACCTTCATCCAGAATGACACCGCCCCTGATGGGAGCCTGACGAAGGCGATTGCAAGCTTGCAATCCCTCAAGACGAGGATGAAAGAGCACAACAAGTGGATGACTGCTTTTGGGAAGTATAAAGCCCTTGTGTCCTCAATTACTGCTATACTCACCTTGTGTGGTTGTTGTTGTATTCCATGTCTCCGTGCTCTGTTTAATCGTCTCATCACTACAGCAATATCGCCCATGGAAGACAAGATGGCCGGGGTATGCCTCTAATGTCTGAACGCCAGCATGTTGATGATAACGATGATGATGATGGAATTTTTGCACTTGGGTCTACAGACTTCTTCCCAGATCTGGGTGTTTCCGAATGATAATATCGCAACGTTTATCCTTTCTTGGTGTAAACTTATTTGTGCTCATACTTGTGATCCTACGGCTGAAAATCTTTTTGAAGTGGCCGGTTTTAGGTGATAAGATGGTCTCTGAGAACTTATGATAATCAGGAGGGAATTGTTAGAAAAATGTATATATATATGTTATCATGCGTTCTCTAATCAATGCTTTACCGCAATATTACTGCAATATATGCTTGCTGTTTTGCCTTGCTGTTTTTATGATGTACCACAGAAGAGAAAAGGTACGGCTGGGCCAGGAGAGAGGTTACAGCTGGGTCAGACAGGACGCAGCTGATAACTCAGCAAAAAGAAGACATCTACCGAGACAGTTCCTTCTTAACAAAGACCGCTTTGTTAGACAACATGCCTCATTGCTGTCTTGCACTTCAGATGAACCTACAAGTGACCATCAAAGTCTGGGTTTTCCAAGCTATCTTGATCGTTAGATTATGTTTGTGCGTATCCAGTAATTAATAACCTAGCTTGTCTCATCCTACACAAGGTCGTAAAACCTCCCTTGCTAGAGCTCAAGGACTTTCTCTTCTCAACTCAAACTCCTTTTTCTCACGTTCTTATTATTTTGCTTACGAGGCAAAGCCCACGTGCTCCCCCCCCCCTTCCTTTAGGGGCTTTCGTCTCATAATTGTGGGCAGGGCAAATCCAAATAAAAAGAGCGGGAGTGTACACAGATATTTAGTGTTGTGAGATTGTTGTAAACTATCTGTACTGCACTCCTCGCGAGAAAAGACTTGATATTCTGTCTCACTTGTGGTTTGTTTGCTGATGCTCTTCTCTTAATAGTTGTTCAGTCAGCGATTTAAACCTGACACTCCCCTTACTCCACACAAGTTCACTTGGAGGCCAGAGCAATGAATGTCACTGAAGCGAAATGTATGGCATCCATGGGAGGAGTTGGATATCAACACTGTGCTGTCACAGTCAGTGACGCTACCCCTACCGCCCTGGACTTGCAGAAATGAATCTGTGATCGAACTCTTTTGGATTAATCCCAATGTGACTGTTGGAGGACGACAGATGCCACAAGTGGCCTAAACCAAAAGGCTACCTGGAATGGACTACACGTGTTTCATCCAAGAAAACAAGACCCACAAATGCATTAACGACAACTGCTCTCCAGGAGGAAACTGGATGGGAGCTTTGGACATCACCACTGTGTGCCAGGATGGGAGAGCCCTTTCAAGGCGTAAGGGCTCTCCTACCAACATGGCTACACCGTCGGACTTCATTCAGAACGGATCGTGGCTTTATTTTTATTTTTTTATTGATAGCATTCTGGTCGCCTAAGGCAGAGGGACCGTGTGAGACTTTTCCTGCACTTAAACATCTGCCGCAGGTTTTTAAATCACACACTAAGTTTGAACTGGAGTATTGAGGAAAAACCTCATCTTCGCTGGACGTTATTGCTATCATTGTTTGTTGTTTTTGTCATGTTTCACCCTACACGATCCCCAACCCGTCCGCTGTCATCTCTGGTTTTTTATCGATCTTTTTTTATTAGTGTTTTTCTTATTTTTACTATTCTTCTTTATATTTTCGTGCTTGTGTTTGTTGATTGGGGTGGCATAATCATATGATAAAACAGGAGGGATATGTCAGGGTTTTCCAAACTATCTTGATCGTATGATTATGTTGGAATGTAACCTGTAATAAATAACCTAGCCTGTCCCATCCTACACAATGTCGTAAAACACCCCTTGCTATGTTTTGACTAGAGGTCAAGGGCTTTCTCTATCCAGTCCACTCTCACCCCCACCCTGTTTCTCTTAATAAAAATGCTCATGCAGGAGGCCAGAGTCAGACCTCCATTCGATCATCGCTGTACGCACAGCGACAAATGGACTCTCCACCTGCAGGTGTCTAAAAGGGCAAACCGTCTCCCGTGTGGTTCTTGCAAAATAAGTTAGAGTGAGCACCACTCTAACACCATTTTAAGTGAGACACGGTCCGTTAGAAAAGTGTGACCGGACGGTAACCTGTAGCATGTTGACAGAGCAATAAAGAAAGACCAACTGCTTTAAACTTCCATTATGTACAGTCGGGAACAGAACATAATGTAACATGGTGGCAGCGGTGTACACACCAAAATGAGCCGTGCTTTAATTTACCTACCTTAGTTAACGCAACGGAACGTTAGCACTAGCTGGTTAGCTGACGGGGATGGAAGGGCTAAAACCACCAGGAACGTTGGCGGTGGATTCCACCAACTTGGCAAAGTCATGGAGGAGTTGGAAAGAGGAGTTCGAACTTCACATGGACCTCACTATGCCAATGGCGGACGAGACGACGAAAGTGAAGCTGTTCAGCTACCTCATCGGAGAAAAGGGCAGAGAAGTGTGGACAACTTTGGCGAGTGCGAACCGCTCTGCAAGGACCACAGTCAGTTTGACGAATACTGCAATCCGATGACAAATGAGACAGTGGAGAGGTACCGATTCTTTACGAGAAATCAAGGATTGGATGAAAATGTGGATAGCTATGTAACGGACTTGAAAGTACTGGCTAGCACCTGCAATTTTGGAACCATTAGAGACTCTTTGAAAAGGGATCGTGTAGTGTGCGGTACAAACAGCTCAGCGCTGAGGGAGAGATTACTCAGGGAGGAAAAGCTGACGCTGGAGTCATGTCTGAACATCTGCAGATCCACGGAGCTATCGAGGGAGAATAGTAAGACACTTCAAGGACTGACAGTGGAGGAAGTACACGCAGTGAAGCAGACGGATCTGACACAGAGGGAGAACGGGATTCACTGCAAGTTCTGTGGAAAAAACACATGAGCGTAGCAAAAAAAAGTGCCCGGCTTTTGGGAAAAAGTGTAAGAAGTGTGGGAAGGAAAACCATTTCGCAGCTCAGTGCAAATCAAGACTAGAGACCAGTTGGAAAACGAGGAGAGTCCGGAGGAGACAAGTGACAGTGACTCGTATGAGGATGTCAACTGTATAAGGGAGGAACAGGGAGTGAGCAAAAAGATGAATCACTCGAAAGACAGCCACAGTCAGAGCCAACAGCTCTTTGCAGGGATGAAAATCGGAGGAAAAGTCGTTGTATTCCAGATTGACTGTGGGGCCACTTGTAATGTCATCCCCATTGATCTTTTAAACCCAGACACACAGCTAGAGCACACCAAGAAAGTGCTAGTGATGTACGACAAGACAAAGCTGACTCCACTAGGTACGTGTAGGGTAAAAGTCAGAAATCCCAGAAACAATAAACTGTACAGATTAGAGTTCCAAGTAGTGGATCAGAACAGCAGAACCCCTTTACTAGGCAGAAAAGCCAGTGAAGCCATGAAACTCATAAAAGTGCAATATGAGAACATTCTGGCTATTGACAGCATAGTGAAGAAGGAGCCAAGCGCAGTGACAAATGGAGGTCACATGACCATGGACAAAATAATGGATGAGTTTAAGGATGTGTTCACCGGTGTGGGCTGCATGGAGGGTGACTATAGGATAGAGATAGATGACAGAGTACCGCCAGTGAAACTGCCGAAACGCAGAGTGCCTGTAGCCATGATGACACCTCTGCAAGACGAACTCAAAGACCTAGAGAGAAGACGGATAATTGCACCAGTGGAACGCAGCACTGACTGGATCACTGGCATGGTAGCAGTGAAAAAGCCTAGTGGGAGGCTCCGGATCTGTATAGACCCAAAACCTCTGAATAGAGCACTAAAAAGAAGTCACTATCCACTCCCAACCATTGATGACATACTGCCGGAGATGTCCAAGGCAAAAGTATTCACAGTCTGTGACGTAAAGCAAGGCTTCTGGCATGTGAAACTAGAAGAAGAGTCGAGTTACCTTACCACATTCGCCACCCCATCTGGCCGCTTCCGATGGCTAAGAATGCCAATGGGAACAAGCCCAGCGCCGGAAGTGTTCCAGAGAAAGCTCATGCAGGCCCTGGAGGGCCTCCCTGGAGTCTACATCATAGCGGATGATGTACTAATCACAGGGGAAGGAGCAACACAAGAGGAGGCGGAAAAGGACCATGACGAGAAGGTCAGACACTTCCTAACCAGGTGCAGAGCGCAACATCAAGCTGAATGCAGACAAATTCCAGCTTAGACAAAAAGAGGTACCCTACATAGATCATCTCCTCACAGCCGAGGGACTGAGGATCAACCCTGAGAAAGTACGGGCAATCAGAGACATGCCAAAACCCACCGATGTGAAAGGTGTACAGGGAATAGTAGGGATGGTCAATTATCTCTCTAAATTCTATGATCATCTTTCTGATGACTGTGAGGTTCTGAGACAACTCACACGTAAGGAGAATAGGTGGGAATCAGGGCTGTGGACTCGGTCGGATTTTTGCACCGAGTCCGAGTCCGAGTCTGAGTCCGGCCTCTTGACCACGAGTCCGAGTCCGTCTGTCCATTTTTTTCTGTTAATTCATGTGACTGCTTAGTCTTTATTCAAGGCTAATTTAGATCAAAATCTAAATAATTACAACAGTTTTGTGATGGCTTTGTCTTTATTAAACATATAAACGAATACAATAAACAGATACTTTCAAGTTTTAATCATTAATTACACCATTATAGCTCAGACATTTATCTAAACACAAATAATTTGTGACGACCCCACAACTATCGAAACACATCAATGATATAAGCTGGGTGACATAATCGTCCTTGACATTGGTACATAATGTAAACATTAGCCTAAGTGCAACTCAACGTGGCCGCATTGATCGTAACTTACGCTCCGTTTCCCCCCAAATCTAGAGGCAAAACATTGTTCTCTCGCTACTTCCGGGTTCTTCCATCTTGGCTGCGCGCGGGGCATTGTGGGTCTTGTACGTGCACGCACGCACGCAGGCAGGCAGGCAGGCGCGGGCGCGCACGCAACAACTAAATTTGTCTTCATAACAAGCAAGCAGGGCTGTGGACAGTATTCCTAGGCGCATTCTCAGCAGCAGGATGAAAATAAAATTCAACAACGTCACTGAGGCATATTTTAACGAACTCCACTTCATTGTATGGCTTTTTAGCTCGTGCAATGTTCCAAGCCAGTTGAAACAATGCAAGTGTGACAGTCTCTGAGTGCTTCGTAATTTTTTTGAAAAACTGTACTTATTTTTCTGCCTGACTTTTCAAAGTCTCCAAACTTGTGCTTGCGAAATTCAGTCCCTTTTGCAAAGTCCTTATCGATATTGGCATGAAGTGAGCTGAAGTGGCGCTGACCATTTGAAGCTTTTAAATGCGCCAATGACGTCCGACATATCAGGCAGAATGGCTTGCCATAGCGTTCAACAAAAAACAACTTTAACTCTGTTAAAAACGTCCTGTGTTCATCGTCATATATTCGTTTAGCTGTTCATTTTTTCCTTGCCATTTTGGCAAGCGTCTTGTCAGCTTTTCTGGACCTAATGGGCCCCCGTAGTCACAGTCGCCATTCATTAAAAAGCCAGCAAAACCAATCGCTCTGTTTGTCCCTCCTCCTTTGCGGGATTTCCCCTCACGCGCATGCGCGTTTGACCAAAAACCATATTGAACTCAAGCGAAGCAAATACGCACGAAAAATAAACACAAATGTTGATATGAACGTAAAAGAGCCGCATGAAACCAGCCAAAGAGCCGCATGCTCCGAGTCCGAGTCCGGCAAAAAATGACCGAGTCCGACCGAGTCCGAGTCCCCGAGTCCGAGTCCGAGTCCACAGCCCTGGTGGGAATGGACAGACACCCAAGAAAGAGCGTTTCACAGACTGAAAGACGAAATTTCCAGAGCACCAGTTCTGCAGTACTACAACAAGGAAGAGGAATTGACACTCCAGTGTGACGCGTCAGACACCGGGCTGGGAGCCGCCCTGACACAGAAAGGTAAACCAATTGCATTTGGTAGCAGGGCACTCACATTGACTGAAAAGGGCTATGCTCAAATAGGAAAAGAATGTCTGGCCATAGTGTTTGGAATGGAAAGGTTTCATCAGTATACTTACGGAAGAGAAGTCACATACAGAGTGATCACAAACCCTTAGACTCTAAGGCTTAGAGAATATCCACAGAAAACCACTACTTAGTGCGCCAAAGAGACTGCAGCGAATGCTACTCAGATTGCAACAGTACGACATTACGGTGACATATGTTCCAGGCAGGGAGTAGAGCATACTTACCAGAGAACACCAAGGGAGAGTGTGAGACGGACATAGAGACTGTGAACATGGTCAGCTACCTACCCATTTCAGAAGAGAGGCTGGGTGCCATAAGGGCTGCAACCAAAGAGGACACAAAACTACAGAGTGTGGCAAACAGAATACTGCAGGGGTGGCCCAAGAGGAAAAATGACTTACCGAATGGCATACGGCACTACCACGACTTCCAAGATGAACTGAGTTTCCAGGATGGCATGGTGTTCCGGGGAGACAGAGTTGTGATGCCAGATGCTCTCAGGGTGGACATGGCACACAGAATTCACTCCTCACACCTGGGTGTGGAGGGATGTTTGAGGAGAGCGCGAGAGTGTCTGTATTGGCTGGGGATGAACGAGGAGATCAAGACCTTCATCTCCAAATGCGACCTCTGCAGGTCGGTGACCACAAAACAACAGAAAGAGACACTACATCCACATGACATGGCCAGCAGACCCTGGGCCAAGGTAGGAGCAGATCTGTTCTCTTTCCACAACAAAGACTATCTAATGACAGTGGATTATTATTCAAATTTCTGGGAGGTAGATTACTTGACACCAAGAGCAATACCATTATCAGAAAACTGAAGGCTCACTTTGCCCGACAGGGAATACCTGACACTGTTGTTTCAGATAACGGACCCCAATTTGCATCCCTGGAGTTCCAGCGCTTCAGCCAGAAGTGGGGCTTTGAACATAGGACATCGTTGTCGGGTTACCCACAGAGCAATGGGAAGGCAGAATCAGCAGTAAAGACCGCCAAGCGACTGATGCTGAAGGCTGCAGCAGCTTGACAGGATCCTTATTTAGCCATGCTAGATCATCGAAACACACCAAGCCAGGGTCTCAACACAAGCCCAGCACAGAGACTGCTGAGCAGGAGGACCAGGACTCTGCTTCCCATAAAGGACACGCTGCTGGAACCTGAGGTAACACATAACGACCAGGGACTGAAAAACAACAGAGAGAGACAAGAAGAATACTACAACCGCACGGCGAAGGACATGGACACTCTTACAAATGGCGACAGTGTAAGAGTACAGCCCTGTGACACACACAGGGACTGGAGACCGGGGAAGGTGGTTCAGCAAGTGAGCCACAGATCGTATGAGGTGGAGTTGGACTCAGGCGGGGTCCTGAGGAGGAATCGTCGCCACCTCAGACGCAGTCGCACAGGATGTTCTCCAACACAAGAGGCACCCACACAAACACCCACGGAGGGGGCCACATCATCGGATACCCCACCAAGGGAACAAGGGTCACACACCAGATCGGGTCGGCAAGCTATCAGACCCCACTACCTGAAAGACTATACAGTATGAGAAAAAAAAAGAAAAAAAGTGTTTTATACATTGGAAATGTTGTGGTTACACTCCTGAAATGTAATGTGTTTTGAACTGTGAGCCTAGTATTGGTTGTGTTTCTATAGATGTGTTCTTTTAGGCTTGTTGTTCCACTTAATGCCCTACATTCAAAGGGAAAACCTTAACTTGAAAAAAGAAAAAGAAAGATGTAACAATAGGATTGTTTATTTGTGAGCATTGTGTTCCATGGGGACCACTTTAAGTGAGACACGGTCCGTTAGAAAAGTGTGACCGGACGGTAACCTGTAGCGTGTTGACAGAGCAATAAAGAAAGACGTTTAAGTAAGCAAGAACAACTGCTTTAAACTTACATTATGTACAGTCAGAAACAGATACCACCTCCCTTTGATTTTCCGGTGAGCTCCGCGCTGCGATCTGCACGCATTAGCCGAAACCCAGCTAACTCCACGGCATGGTGGGGGGTGCGTCCGTCAAGCCACGTCGCAACGAAGCACAGCGCGGTGGATCTGCTCAAGTCCGTGTTCCTTGAAGTGAGGAGCAGGACTGCTTGTGCAATTGATGGTGGTGGTTATTGATTTTTATTCAAAAACAATATTTTTTGCCAAATTACAATGGACTAACGTGCCCGTTCAAATGGGTACCACCAGAAATTAAACTGCATTGATAAACGAGGGCTTAAATGTGATTGTCTGTCTGCACTCGGCATAATTTCTCTGTTTATGTGAACATGTTCACATATATGTCGGTATGAATTATGTGAACGTATGACTGCTGCACGGAGTATGATATCGGCGGCTATCCGTTGCAATATTGATATTTTCACAGAAAGAATGCTCCGCTTTTGCAGAGCATAAAAAAAAAAAATTGAAATAGACTCTTGTTCCTCCCCATGGAAATCTTTAGTAAAAGGCGAAAGATTTATTCGATCTGAAGAGAAACGAGTGATCTGAAAATCTGAGTCAAAACGGGCCACCCCACTGCTGGTCTCACCAAATTCACAGGCGGTCTCACACTCAAATTGCAGCAACCATTCCTTCTAATACAAACAATAGACGTTCATAGATTTACTATACTTAGAAGGACTCAACCTAAATAGAAGGTTTAAACGAGTATTTTGTGTTCATTAATGTCTCACTTACTTTAAACCTTGTTGGCGCACAGCATTGTAGGTACTGGATCGAACACTGACGGCGCTCGTTCTTTCAAACAGCGTCACCTATCGATTGGGCGTCTATTTTGAGTATTGAAGGTAAAAACAGTTGTATGTCTTGGTACGTGTACTTTTGGTATGAGAGAACGGGAAATGATCCCATCTCTGTGTTTTATTTGAAAATGTGAAATTTCATTATTTTATTCAACACAAATCGAGAAACAAAATACGATCGTAATTTCTCAAATTATTTCTCAAATTTCGGAAATGCTCTATATCTCTCTTGTGTCGCAAATAATTGAGGCTTTTGACGTTGCTGGCATTGTTTGGAGTGTAATTCACCTCCACTGCGATGGTGGCGTTCGATATTTGACATTTGAATATAAATCTGTCATTTTACTTTAGGAAGTAAAAGTTGTTTTCTAGAAATCCATACTTTTGATGTATGAGGAACAACAATCAGGCGCATTCTTCAAAAAGACAGACCTACAGCCGACAAAAAGGTTTTGATACGTTCATATCATGTAACGAGTCAGGAACGTAGTAATTACATATTATTTTGCATTGACTAATTTGGTTAATACAGTTTAGCAAGCAAATGCACATTTCCAGAGTACAGTTAATAACATGCTCAAAAGCGTTCAGTGTGTCACAGCATCGCAGACCTAAACTCCATGTGCGTACTACTGCGCGTGATTTTTGTTTTAATCAGACAGACCAGGGGAGAGCGCGAACGCAGTCCACCACTGTTGTGTTTATACGGAGTAGAGATGAACGCTAATGCAACTTCTTTTTTCAGCAACTTTTAATTTTCTCCCCACTCGTGTCTCACATAGCAGTACAATGCCCCTGGCGCACCACAGAGCCCCCAACTGTCAACATTATGCGAGACCTCCAATAACACACTATATAATATTATAGTTTCAACATACGATAATACCACATCTCCCTTTTTCCAGAGATCATAGGGTAGACTGCCTTTGTTTCGTCAGACCTTAGAGGATTATTCTGCCTCTTATGTAGAAAGGTCTGTTCCTAACCTTTGCCAAGTTTCAGGGCACCCTGATGGCATGAGTGACTCTTTTGGGTTGTGTCGCTCTTGTATGCATGTCCTGCAGTTCAGTATTATTTCGTTCACTTGCTGGCTGAGTCCCGGCCACCGCACAGATTGACGTGCACGTGCTTTACATTTCACGACACCTAAGTGTCCTTCGTGTAATTTGAATAGCACGTCGTTCCTCATTGCAGAAGGTATTACCAGTCGTGTAATTTAGCAGTAAGCCATCTTTCACTGTTAATGTAGCTCGCTCCGGCCAGTAGTTTTTCAGCGCTGGTTCCTGTTTTGCATGTGCTGGCCATCCTTCCATGCACATGGTCATGACACGCGAGCAGACACTGTCGGCTTTCAACTGCTCTTTCAGGTTTTCTGTATATGATGAGCTGACAGGTAGACTCTCAGTGACACAGTCACAAATATGTTTGTGCTCTCCATCAGCTCCTGGTCATCAGTGGACATGCGTGATTTTACAGGTGCACGTGAAAGTGTGTCCGCTGTCCAAAGCGACTTTCCTGGTACGTGCATGATGGAGTATGAGTAGCGCATCAGCCTCATCCTGAAACCCTGGATTCTCTGTGGCAAAAGATCCAGTGCTTGGGGTCCGAGCAGGCTGAGAAGGGGTTTATGGTCGGTCTCCAGGCAAAACTCCTTTCCGATGAGGAAATCCCGAAACCGTTCACAGGCCCATGTGAGGCCCATGTGAGGCCCAGAGCCTCCTTCTCCACCTGTGCGTATCGTTGCTCAGTTGGAGTGAGTGACCGTGATGTGTAAGCCACAGGCTTCCATCCTTCCCCCCATTTCTGGAGAATGACACCCCCCAACCCATACCATGATGCATCAGCAGATACTTTGGTGTCTCTGCCCGGGTCATACATAGCCAGCAACGGAGGAGAGGACAGAGCTTTCTTTAGGTCTTCAAACGCTGCTGCCTGGTCCACGTCCCAGACCCAGCAGTTTTTCTTTGAGAAGAGGTCACGGAGCTGTTTATCTTTTTCAGCTAGCTGGGGAATAAACCTTCCCAGCTGGTTGACCATGCCGAGAAAACTCCTTAATTCACTAGCATTTGTGGTCTCTGTCATGTCTGTGATGGCCTCTGTCTTTCTTGGGTCAGGGCGGATGCCTGCGGCTGTGATGATATGGCTCAGGAAGACTACTTCGCTCTTGGAGATTTCACACTTGTCCACAGTCAGTGTGATGCCTGCTTTTTCTAGTCTTTGTAGCACGCCATTAAGTCGAGTGTCATGCTCTTCCTGGTCCCGCCCCCACACCAACAAATCATCGATGTGACAAACCACACTGTTGAGCCCCTCTGTGATCTCCGCCATCCTGCACTGGAAATGTTTGGGCGCAGAAGCGATGCCAAATGGAAGGCGGTTAAAGTGGAACCGTCCGAAGGGCGTTATGAATGTAGTGTACTTGGCTGACTCCTCCGTTAATGGAATCTGCCAAAAGCCCAAGTTGGCATCCAACTTGCTGAACAGTTTTTCTCCAGTAAGCGTTCCCAGGCTTTGTTCCACAGATGGGAGAATGTATTTTCCACGGCACAGATACACATTCAAGCCGGTTAAATCCACACACAACCGCACCTTTCTTTTGTCCTTTTTGGGCAAGACCGCCATGCCGGCACACCAATCATTTGGCTCCTCCACCCGGCTGATGACGCCCAGAGCTCCCATGCGCTGCAGCTCTCTCTTGACTTCACCCACCAGAGGTAGTGGAATCCTCCTGGGGTTTTTTACTGAATATGGCACGGCACCTGGCTTGAGCTTTATGGTGTATGGTTGTTGTAGCTTACCCAGACCGCTGCGCAACTTGGGTTAACTTGCCTTGAGGGTCTCCTTGTCTATGCTGTCGACTCGGATAAGCAAGCCAAGGGCTTTAATGGCTGGCAACCCGAGCAATGGCGTGCTCAGGATTTGAACAACATAAACACAACATTCTCCATGGTCTGCTTGGCTCCTTTCCTCAGCTGCAGTCTGGTGAACCCTGACACGTCCAGTGGAATCCGTCCTGGACCCAACAAGGGTTTTTCTGGCTTTTTGAGAACAGGCTGCTTTGTGTTGGAAAATATGTTTTTAAACTCAGTCTGTGATACAGCAGTAACATCCGCACCAGTATCGAGTTTGAAGGTGACATTTTTGTCTATTAGGGTTATATCAGCAGTCCATGTATGGCTATCTGATGTCACTGAGCCCAGAAAGAGTAGTGACCTTTTTTTCCACACGTGTGGCACTTGGCATCGTTGGCAGGGCGCCACCACATTTGTAGCACTGGGAGCCTTTTTGGTTTATGTTGCTGAGTGGCTTAGCTCCATTACTTTTGAACTTATTGAATCTTGGCTTTTCTTTTTGCTTTCGGCCTTTACATACTCTGTCTACAGAGCAAACATCTGCTTTACCCCACTGATTAGCTCATCATGCAATGTCCCATAATTACAGTGTTCAGCTAATGCATACAGAGTGGTGACAAATGCATCAACAGTCTCATTTGTTTCCTGTTTTCGCATATTAAAGCGTGCTCGTTCATAAACAATGTTCTTTTTCACTATAAAGAACGAGTGGAAACCATCTCTCACTTTAATGTAGTCACGCTGGTCTGCTTCAGTGACCTTCAAGCCTCTCAAAACGTCATCTGCTTCGTCTCCCATACAGTATATCAAGGTATTCACCTGATTTTCTTCGGAGTTTGCTGTTAAGTTGCTTGCCTGACGGAATCGCTCATGACTCCTTATCCATTTTGTCCACTCGTGCGGCTTGGAAAAATCAAAGGGCTCCGGTGGTTGAATGCTAAACGTAGCGCTGGCTGTGTTAGCCATCATGCTAGCTCCTTCCCCACTCCGCTCGTCTTCTCCGTCACTCATTTGTCTTCCTCACCCGTCTCGTCCTTTCCCTCCGCGGTGGACGTTTCTCCATGTGGGTTACTGTTTCACAGCACTTCTGACACCATGTTGTGTTTATACGGAGTAGAGATGAAGGCTAATGCAACTTCTTTATTCAGCAACTTTTTATGTCCTCCCCACTCGTGTCTCACATAGCAGTACAATACCCTGGTGCACCACAGCGCCCCCAACTGTCAATAATTATGCGAGACCTCCAATAACACACTATATAACAGGGGTCTCAAACTCCAGTCCTCGGTGGCCGCATTACTACATGTTTTCCAAGTTTCCCTCGTTAAACACACGATTCAAATGATCAGTTCATCCTCACGTTCTGCAGGAGCCTGATAATTGAATCAGGTGTGTTTAACGAGGGAAACTTGGAAAACATGTAGGAATGCGGCCCCCGAGGACTGGAGTTTGAGACCCCTGCTATATAATATAGTTTCAACATATGATAATACCACAGCAGGGTTGAGAATCTTGCGCGGATCCGCGGATTTCCGTGTTTTTTTCCGTCGGGAATATCATTTTTGTGAATCGTGTAGATCCGTTGATAAAATTGTTTTTATATGGGGGGGCTGGCAGCAGTATTGCGACAACAACTGAATTATTTTCGGCAGCATTTTGGCGCTACTTTCGTCACATCATTTGCCTACTCATTTGCCTGATTAGCAAAGGTTTTAGCCAGCATGCCGAAGGTTTTAGAGAAAAAAGACGAGGATCGTGCCAGGGAAATAGACAAGTCAAACGGGATCACGAACTGCTTCAGATGGGCATGGCTCGAGAGCAGCGTCATTTTACAACTCGGAACACAAAGACGCTTTTAAAGCAATGCGACAGTGAGCGTCCGGCGCGCTGCGGTTGCGCGATCGGAATATATTAAGCTCCCTGCGCACTTAGGTCCTCTTGAATATTGGAAAGTACATCAGGAGTTTAAAAATATTTTCTAAATTTCAGTGACGGCTCTGTCACAATAATGCAACCAGCGCGGTGCAGTTGCGCGGTCGGCAACGCGCTACTGTTGCGCGTTCGGCGGTGCGCTGCAGTTGCGGGATCGGACAAAAATCCGCAAATGAAAAAATGCTTAAAAAAAGTCTTGGAACGGATTAAAAATGTTCCATTATTTGTAATGGGAAAAATAGATTCGGAATTTGACGATTCGCTTCTCGAACCGCCTTCTGGAACGGATTGTGGTCGAAAACCGAGGCTTGACTGTATTAGTATATTCACCTTGGCAGCCCACCAAGCAGGAATATTTTTTTAACAAAACTGTTGAAATCGAGTGATGAAATTAATGGTTTTGGGGTTGCTCTACTGCCAAAATCCAGGAGTTTCCAGGGAGCTTTTCCCCCTGAGCCCCCTCTGGGGCGTTGCCCCTGGCCCTCTGCGGCCCCCAAGTGGGGCCTGTGGGCCCTGTGGCCCCCAATAGGGGCCTGTGGCCCCTGCATCCCCCAATTGGGGCAAGTGGCCCCCGGCCCACTGCGGCCCCCATTGGGGGGGGCCTGCAGCCCCCTGGCCCCCTGCGGCAACCCCTAACCCCAACCCTACCCCCCCCCCCCCCCCGAGTGGGGCATGTGGCCCCCATACCCCGGCTACTTTTCAGTGTTTTTTTTCATTTGCCGTTCTCATCCCTGATGTTTAGCTCTGCTTCAAAATGAGGCTTGTCATCTTTCTTTGGTAACTGTGATTTCTTCTGTGGCTCATCACCTGACACCTACCCACAGTTTGCGGTATATTTGTCTCCCTAGACTCAATATATATATTTGTGTGTGTATATATAAACAGTGATCTCCACAGTACCACCATCATGTGTTCTTTTTTTTTTTTTAACAACCATTACTTCTAGAACATTCCTTGAAAATAATATGTCCTCATCAGTGAGCTGTTTTAGAACAGGCCTGTTGGCTACTCATGTGGTAGTTGGGGGCTGCCTTTTGCTGATGGGCACAACTGTAGTGTCCCTGCTAATGCGAACTTCCTGTGTTGCAGAGAAGAACCAGCGGACACACGTAGTCATTGCCTGTCTTTTTGTACCTTTAATCAGGATTCTGCTATTGGCTGTAATGAAGATTTGGCACACAAAACGTTTGTATATTCCTGAATTGTAAAAGCAGTGCTTTCAGGCCTCCTCCTTTTAACATTGTTTTAGTGATCAACACACCAAAACATCTGCAACAGAGAAAACTTGGCATTTTTTCTTTTGGTTTTTGTTGAACTTTTGAACATTGGAGGGGTCTGCAGCCCATCTCGGGCCATGGTAAAGGGGCTGATCAGAAACCAGTTTATGGGGACAAGGACCGGGTGGATGAACTCAATCTGTTCTTCAACAGATTTGATTCCGCCTCCCTCCCATCCCTTCACCTCGCTCCGCACCTCATTCTGCCACCTTCGACACTCCAGCCCCCACGCCAGCTCACCAACCCCCTCTCAACCCCCCGAAGTCACTCTTGTGTCTCCACTCCATCACCCCGGTCTTCCGACATCCCCCTCTCCTTTACAGATCTTCAGGTGAGGAGTCACCTCAGAAAGATCGAGGTAGGGAAGACCCCGGGCCCAGACGGCATCTGGCCGAGACTGCTCAGGGACTGTGCGGACCAGCTGAGTGGTGTGGTCAGGTACCTGTTCAACCTGAGCCTGAACAAGGTCCCAGGACTGTGGAAGACCTCCTGCGTGGTCCCTGTACCGAAGGTGCCGCGCCCCAAGGAGCCTAACCACTTCAGGCCTATTGCCTTGACTTCCCACCTGATGAAGACTATGGAGAGGATCATCCTGGGTAACCTGCGTTCACTAGTGGGAGCGCAGCTGGACCCCCTGCAGTTTGCTTACCAGCCTGGTGTTGGGGTGGACGATGCAGTGATTTATTTACTGCACAGAACACTGCTTCACCTGGAGGACAACAGGAGCACTGGGAGGATCATGTTCTTCGATTTCTCCAGCGCTTTTAACACAATCCAGCCGTCACTGCTTCGGGTGAAGATGGAGAAGGCGGGTGTGGACCAGCGCCTGGCTGCATGGACAACGGACTTCCTCACCGACCGGCCGCAGTATGTGAGGTTACATCGCTGTGAGTCCGACGTGGTGCGCTGCAGCACTGGTGTCCCCCAGGGTACGGTGCTCTCTCCTTTCCTTTTCACCCTGTTCACTTCAGACTTTACCCACGACACCGCTCACTGCCACATCCAGAAGTTTTCCGACGACACGGCCATTGTTGGAAATGTCTCGTAGGGGAACGATCTGTAATATAGATTGGTCATCAAGGACTTTGTCAGCTGGTGTGAGCTCAACCAGCTTCAGCTGAACACCAGCAAGACGAAGGAGTTGATTGTGAGCTTCGGGAGGACAGCACCCATCTTCAATCCGGTGAACATCCAGGGATCGGGCATTGAGGTAGTGGAGAACTACAAATTCCTGGGTGTTCGCCTTAACAACAAACTGGACTGGACTGATCATACCCACGCCCTGTACAAAAAGGGCCAGAGTCGCCTCCACCTGCTGAGGAGACTGAGGTCCTTCGGTGTGTGCAGGGCTCTCCTACGGACCTTCTATGACTCTGTGGTGGCCTCGGCCATCATCTACGCTGTGGTCAGCTGGGGTGGGGGCAGTACTGACTGGGACAGGGGGAGACTGAATAAGATGGTCAGATGAGCGAGCTCTGTTCTGGGCTGTCCCCTGGACTCCATTGAGGTTGTGGGTGAGAGGAGGACGTTGATTAAGCTTAAATCCATCATAGACAACACCTCTCACCCCCTCCCTGAGCAGCTCCTTTAGCGGCAGACTTTTGCACCCTCGGTGTAGGAAGGAACGGTTCCGCAGGTCCTTCATTCCGTCTGCTGTCAGACTTTACAACATGCATGCCACCTGATAAAATGAATGTGTTTCGTCTCGACTAGCAGCACTTGTGTTTATCCTTGTCTGTTATTTACCCTTTTTTGTAACTCTGGCACTTGTTTTATTCTTGCACTCGTATTATTCTTGCACTCATATGCGCTGCTGTGACAAGTGAATTTCCCCGCTGTGGGATGAATAAAGTTCAATCAATCAATCAATCAAGAGTTGGTTCAGACTGAAGTCAAGTTTTTGATTTCTAAAGCATGAAACATTAAATTGACTATGAAGGGACTCAAACGCTCAATCATCTGATCCGGAGTCAGACGCCTTATCCATGAGGCCACATCGCTATGTGAAAGACTCCAATTTGTAAGTGTGTCCTTGATAAGACTAAGAATTCAACGGCTCCCAACAAGCAGGGACGCCCAACGTGGGGCTTGAACCCACGACCCTGAGATTAAGAGTCTCATGCTCTACCAACTGAGCTAACCAGGCTTCTCCAATTAAGAATTGTTTCATTCTTTCACTTTTTTTTAATGGGTTTGGTTCACGAAAACCAGCAGCCACATTTTAAATCTAGCCTCTGAAACACATTCGTTGATAAGACTAAACATTTAAAGGTTCCCAACAAGTGGCAGCTGTCCAATGTTGTCTCTAGTTGGAAACCCCAGCCCAAGTTGGAAACCCTAATTGGAAACCCTTGCCCCAGTTGGAATTCCTAGTTTGAAACCCTACCCGGAGTTGGAACCCTAGTTGGAAACCCTAGCCCTAGTTGGAAACGCTGGCCCTAGTGTGTAATAGAGAAAGCATTTTTTCTTTTGTTTTTTGTCACTTTGTTGCACTGAAAACGGAGATTGGGGGGGAGTCAGCACAACAACAAAAAAGAAATCAGAAACCAAAACCCTTTCTGACAGTATACAAGAGTTGCTTCAGACTGAAATAAAGTCGTTGATCTCATGAATAATATTAAATTGACCATGAAGGGACTTGAACCCTCAATCTTCTGACCCGAAGTGAGACGCCTTATCCATTAGGCCACATAGCCATGTGAACGACTGTACCAAGTGAAACATGGCAACGACTTCTGATGACTGCAGCCTTTTGTGGCAAGTGAAGTTCACAATTGTTCCAGACATAAATGGCCTGTGGATTAATCCATTTACAGTAAAAGAGAATTGTAATGCAATTGACATATTACCTTGTTAGTGCAAGTGGTCGTGCATCAGTCTCAAAATCTGAAGGTTGTGAGCTCGACCCTCATACGGGGCGCTGTTTTCCATAGTCCACAGAAAAATCATTGTCAATTTCAGAAGATAGTAGGTTGCTCAGAATAGAATAAAGTTTTCTGTCTGTGAAGTTGAAATGGCCGGCGGTTGAATCAATTTTACAGTAAAACTATTGTTAACTATTCATGGCCTCGTTAGCGCAGGCGGTAGTGCGTCAGTCTAGTAAACTGAAGGTCGTGAGTTCAACCCTCACACGGGGCTCTGTTTTATTTAGTCCTAACCCTAACTCGAGCCCTTGTTGGAAACCCTATCCCCAGTTGGAAACCCAAGTTTGAGAATGCTCAGACAAAAGTAACTTTTTCTTTCAATGAAGTTCAGTTTGATGGAAATGGCCGGTGGTTCAATCTTTTTTACAGTAAAATAGAATTTTAAGACAGGTGTCACAAAGTCTCGTTGGCGCAGGCGGTAGCGCGTCAGTGTCGTAATTTGAAAGTCGAGAGTTCGATCCTCACACGGTGCATGATTTATATCTAGTCCAACCCTAACTCTCGCCCTTCCTGGAAACCCTAGTCCTAGTTGGAAAGCCTAGCGCTAGCCTAGTTAAGTTTGATCAAAATGGGCGGTGGTTGAATCAGTTTTACAGTAAAAACAATTGCACAAAATGCAAAAGCATAGTGTCGTTGGCGCAGGTGGTAGCGTGTCAGTCTCATAATCTGAAGGTCGTGAGTTCGACCCTCACACGGGGCATACTTTTATATAGTCCTCACTCTAGCCCTATTTGGAAACCCTCATCCTCGTTGGAAACCCCAGTTGGAAACCCTGGCCACAGTTTGAAACCTTAGTTGGCTTCCCTAACCCGAGTTGGAAACCCTAGTTTCAGAATGCTCAGACTTAAAGTCACTTTTTCTTTCTGTGAAGTTCAGTTTGTTTGAAATGGCCGGTGGTTTGATCAATTTTACAGTAAAAAAGAATTGTAAAACTGCAAATGCACCTCATTAGTGCAGGTGCTAGCATGTCAGTCTCACAATCTGAAGGTCAAGAGTTCGGTCCTCAGGTGGGGCAGACTTTTTATATACCTAGTCCAAACTAGCCCTAACCCTAACTCTAGCCCTAGTTGGAAACCCTAGTCCTAGTTCGAAACCTTAGTTGGAAACCCTACTTTCAGTAGGGAGCAGGTTGCTCGGACTAAAATAACGTTTTCTTCTTTTAAGGGGTAGGGCAGCAAAGTAAGCAGGGATTGTGAATATCAGCAAGCACAGGTTGCTCGACTGGAGTCAAGAGAAACAAATTAAAAATTGTACAAAATTTGCCTCTTTCTTTTGGCTTTTGTCAATGACATTTGGGGTCATCACAACAAAGATCCAAACAGCACACAAACAGTTTACCGTAATTTCCGGACTATAAGTCGCGTTTTTTTTCATAGTTTGGGTGGGGGGGCGACTTATACTCAGGAGCGACTTATATATGTTTTTTTTCACAAATTTTTACTTGATCATTAACACATCACTTACTTACAAGTATAGTTGACCACTTCACATGTTATTTTTAGTATAGTTGATCACTTCACATGCTTTGATATCTTTATCTTGAACATATTCAAAACATGAAAAATAGAGAGAAAAAATCAAATAAAGTAATTAACACTTTAAAGCGCCATATCCTCTGGACATGTCCTCTGTCACCAGGATGACACCCCGCTCACTCTTTGTTCGATCCTCTGCCCTCTGGGAAGAGGTACAGGAGCCTGCGCTCCCGCACCACCAGACTCACCAACAGCTTCGTACTCCAGGCTGTTAGGATCCTGAACTCTCTCCCCCCTTCTGCGTAGCGTCCTGTACTTTTGCACTATATTCTGACTGTCTGCTGAATGCACACTTGCTCCGTTTTGCTCCTCTTATTTATTTATTTATTGTGTTATTTGTTTATTTATTATTTATTCATCACTCTTATTATTCATTGTTTGTGCCTTCTTGTTTTTATTTTGTGTTGTTTGCTTGTATGTATGTCGTGTACTATGTCTTGTCACCATGGTTATAGTGGAAACGTCATTTCGATTTCTTTGTGTGTCTCGGCATGTGAAGAGGTTGACAATAAAGCAGACTTTGACTTTGACATAAAGGACGAGAAATTTGATCGATGGATTTAATGATTTGGAGTGACACAAATGGTTTGATAATATGGTTGTTTAGTGATAGTTATTTAAAATATAGTTTATATATCGTTGTATGGGCCTGTGGAATAATTTGAACTGCGGCGCGGCACACAGCATTGTTGACAAAGGACGATCGATAAAAGACGAGAAATTTGATCGATGGATTTAATGATTTGGAGTGACACAAATGGTTTGATAATATTGTTGTTTATGTGATAGTTATTTAAAATATAGTTTATATATCGTTGTATGGGCCTATGGAATAATTTGAACTGCGGCGCGGCACACGGCATTGTTGACAAAGGACGATCGATGGATTTAATGAATTGGAGTGCCACAGATGGTTTTATAAACGTGTTATTTATGTAATAGTTTTTTTTAAATAACTGAATGTTACGTCAGGCCCGTTCTCAGCTCCTCGTTTGTGTTTGTCACGTTAGCATACCGTATCGTTTAGCCTGTTGTTGCTCGTTCATGTCTGTTCTTGGTGTTGGATTTTGTCGAATAAATTGTCCCCCAAAATGCGACTTATACTCCGGAGCGACTTATATATGTTTTTTTTCACATTTTTGGGCATTTTATGGCTGGTGCGACTTATACTCCGGTGCGACTTATAGTCCGAAAATTACGGTACCTATATTGTCCTCTTTCAATTTGATGATACACTAGACATGAAGATCTGTTTAGATTTGAAATCTTATCCATTAGGCCAGATAGCCATACAGGAAATTCTGACAAGTGATAGCAGTGCAATGATTTTTGAGCATATACAGTAAATCTACAGCCTAGATTCAAGTGAAGTTAAGATTAAGGGGTTCAAGTCCCTTCATTGTCAATTTAATGAATGTCAAGAGGAAAGTAGCCTAGTGGATAATGTGTCTAACAATAAATAATAGTTTTTGTTTTGTTTCTGCATTACCCAATACATCTCCTTCACATTGTGACACATTCTCCCATTATCTGTCTGTGTTAGGTAGAGAAAAATATTTTAAAGGAAAGGTAAGTATTGTTGTGTTGTGTTGTATTGTGTGTTGTCATTACCGTATTTTTCGGACTATAGGTTGCGGTTTCTTTCATAGTTTGGGTGGGGGGACGACTTGTACTGAGGAGCGACTTATATGTGATTTTTTGTCACAAATTTAAAAAAAAAAAAAAAAAAGTGAAACCGCGATAAACGAACCGTGATGTAGCAAGGGATTACTGTAGTTTGAACTGCAAGTGACGTCAGCGGCGCGGCGGTTGTTTACTTAAATGACAAAGATGACGAAGGGCCCCATGTACTACCGGCATCTTTAGTGGCTTTGCTTGTAAGTGACACGTAGGACGAAGAGTTTGAAGGATTTAATGATTTGGAGTGACACAGAAGGTTTGAAAAACTATTATGGGTTTTACGCGCGCCCGGTCCTACTCTATGGAGCTATCTTTCACCTCCGTGGATGAAGGTCGGAGGCCGGCGCTCGGTCGGGTGGCTGTCCGGGGACGGTGGATGGGGCTCGGACAGGGCTTTTACGCACGCCCGGTCCTATTCTATGGAGCTCTCTTCCACCTCCGTGGCTGGGAGTGCCACCTCCGGGGATGGAAGTCCACGCCGCCACACGCCTGGAAGTCGATGCCGGTGCTTGGGGCCGTGTGGCGGTGAACTATTTATGTTATAGTTATTTGATATATTTTATTTCGTGTAGTAACTTGTATATGTTTTTATCGTTACAGTTCAGTAGTTGTTGGCTAGTTGAACTCTTTTTTTTGTTAAATAAAGAGCCGTTTACCAAACCCACGTCTTTCCTGGTACTTTGTTAAGGCTAAACAATATTGTTATATATATATATTATATAATATATCCTCGCTGGTCTGTTAGCTTTTTGCTGCCATCTGTGGTGTTAGCGGGTCATTTTGGACCGTGTATTAAATCAGCCATAAAATACCCTAAAAACAATCTTTTATCATCCAATGTTTTTCTTAACTCTTGTTTAGCTGGTTGGGCTCCCTTATCCATGAAAAGATTGGTTTTAATGTTTTTTTGTGGCCCCCTGGGCCTTTGGTTTAACACCATACCCCTAATTTTCAATGTCTAAAAAGTGGTCAAATGAACCTTAAGAGAAGAAGGCAACAAAATAATCAGATGTTCTTTTACCTGAGTGTAACTGAGAGATATTAAAACACATTTCTTAAATGTTCAACAAAAAAAAGATTTTCATTTTAATCTTATCAAATATAGTAACATCTATGGTGTTTCGGGTCATTTTGGACCTGTATATATTTACTTCAAGAAAAGGGCAAAAACAAGTCTTTTTTTTCACACAATAGAACTTTAATACAATATTAAACAATATGAAAACCAGAACAGTCATAAATAATAAAAAATTACAATAAAACAAAGATTTGCAAGGTCAAATAAACAACAACCAATCGAGAAAATCACCAAAAGAAATCAAGTACTTGTTCTACAAATACTATGGGCAAAGAACATGCCTGTGTGTGTGTGTGTGTGTGTGTGTGTGTGTGTGTGTGTGTGTGTGTGTGTGTGTGTGTGTGTGTGTGTGTGTGTGTGTGTGTGTGTGGGTGTGTGTGTGTGTGTGTAGGTGTATGTGTGTGTGTGCGCACGCGTGCTTGTGTGTGTTTAGATGCATGTGTTGCAAACACTGTTAGCGTGTTCTTTGCAGATGTTTTTCTTGCAGGTGATGCACACTATGTATGTTTTTCTGTCCATACTGCTAGGGCAGACCTGACACCTCTTTCTTTTTGAGCGAGGTGGTCTCACTGGCTCTGTGGCTGTGGATGTGGATGGAGTGCTTGAGGCAGGACTGGTTGCTGAGGGGGAAGGTGATGCTGATGTTCTTCTGGTTGCTGTGGATGTGGATGGCGTGCTTGGTGAACCCTGAAGCTGTCTGACCAAGTCTGCAGCAACTCGGTCTCGGGGCACCCGTTCCCGTTGCTTGATGTGCGGCTGGATAAGGGAATTCCCGAGCTCCTCAATAAAAATTCTCCGCTTGGTGTTTTTGGTTGAATTCCACCCTTGGTCAATATGGGTCCACAACACAAATGCATTGTATGCAGACACATTGAGGATGTTGTAAAACACAACCATTGGCCATCTCCTGGTCATTCGCTGGCAAGTGTATGTGGCAGTCAGCTTGTTCAGATTGTCCACTCCTCCTTTGTTTTTGTTGTAGTCCAGGATGATGATGGGCTTTTTGTCTCTTCCTGATGACAGAGCAGCATCTTTGTGAAGAGTGGACATCAGTATCACATTCCGTCTTTTTTTTGGACAATATGAAACAACAGTGGTGGTATCTGTGAAAACAAATTTGGAGGAAAGTGGAGCCCTGTCCTTCACCAGCAACATTTCAGCGGGCAGCTCAGGTTTATTTTTTCTTACTGTGCCCACCATGGTGAGTTTCCTCTTGAGAAGTTCTTGTCCAAGGTCATAGCTGGTAAAAAAATTGTCACAAGTGATGTTGTGACCCTGCAGTCCAGTAGTCAAATCGAGAACTACACGTTTTCCTTGTTTTTTTTCAGGGATGCCGCTTGCAGATTTGCCTGTGTAAATCTGTAGGTTCCACGCATAGCTTGTTTTAGCATCACAGGCTGCCCAGATTTTTATGCCATATTTGCCTGGCTTGGTGGGCATGTATTGCCGGAATGGGCATTTTCCTCGGAAAGGGAGAAAACGTTCATCCACTGTCACCTCTGGCCCTGGGTTGAACATCTGTGGAAGGAGTTGCACCCATCTCTCCCAAACATCCCTGATGGGAGCAAGCTTGTCAGATTTTGCTCTGGTGTCTCGATTGTCAAATCGGAGGACTCCTGAGATCATTTGAAAGGTCTGAAGAGACATTGTTGCCCGGAAAATATGTCTGCCCGTTGATTTATCCCAGAGACTCTCAGTTGCCTCATTGCTGGATCTGTAAACTCCAGCAAGGAGTAGAACACCAAAGTAGGCATCCAGGAACGTCTCATCAATGTCTTTCCACGTGTTGGACTTTTTTCCCCTCAAGGTTTGTCATAGCAATTATGACTTTTTTTAGTGACAATGGCAAAAACAGATCAAAGCACGTCTTGATGTCACTTACTCTTGTCACAGCAAACCTCGTGACGCCTGGGGTCATTTTGATGATGTTTGCAGCAGCTGTCCTTCCATGCACATCAGGAGGAACTGTGCTCCAACGTATGTTGCCACATTTGGATTGGAATGATTCAGCAGGAGCAACTTCAGCACCAGTGACCTCCTCTTCAGACTCATCAGTTGTTTCTTCCAATTGGTACTCCACATCATCTTCGTCCTCAGAGGCCTGCTCATTTCCCTCGCTAAGATCCTGTGTGTCCTCTCCCTCATTTGCAGCAAAGATGTGATCCAAAGCTTCATTTACATTCAATCTTCTCTTCATTGTTGCGTCCTGTGAATTTGCAGCAAAGGTGTGATCCAAAGCTTCATTTGCAGTCAATCTTCTCCTTATTGTTGCGTCCTGTGAATTTGCAGCAAAGGTGTGATCCAAAGCTTTATTTACAATCGCTCTTCTCCTCATTGTTGCATGCTGGGAAATCGCGATGTGTACTCTGCAAGTCACCACCCCCGCACTCAAAAGCACCGCCCCCACACTCAAATGGCTCGCAAAAAGCCCCTAAATGAAGCTAAAGTGGTTGGACGAAGAGGCTGTTGGTTGATTGTGTGTTTATGATTTCATTGTTGGCATTTTTTATTGTTTTATAATCGAAAATTTTAACCGCTAAGAAATGACCCGAACAAGGCAAAACTAGCTTCTTTCACCAGAGCACTTTATAATTTAGTAAAAAAAAATAATAATAATAATTTTGTTTAAATGGAAGTCCCTGACAAAGTCAAAAAGCTTCAACGCAAAAAACAAATGTATGAAGTACTTTATGCATGCTAAAACTAGAAAAAAAACAATAATGACCCTAACAGGCCAGCGATACTAATCTGTGGAATAATGACGAGACTGACATCAGCGGCGCACGCGCGGCGTTGTTGACAAAGGACGAGGAATTTGATCGATGGATTTAATGATTTGGAGTGACACAGATGAAATAAAATGATACGACTGGCATAAAACCAAATATAAACCACATAAAAATAAAACGTTGAATTAGTGGGAGCACCGAGCTCTTTTCTCAGAAATGAGCCGTTCCCATCTAGGCGTAATCGGAGACAATGACACCCGAAGTGGTTAAGGTTTGTCTTTAAATGCAGGATGCTTGGTCTCCATGTGCCGAAGCAGGTTTGAAGGCTTCATTGCCTCGTTAGCTAGCCTTTCGCCACATATGCGGAGTGCACTTGGCGCGTCAGAGTCACCTGTGGCGATAAATCCATATTTTAAGTAGGACTCCAGAAATGTTCTTTTAAATGCAGCTTTCCTTTTCTTAGAAGTCGTAGCCTCTTCTTCTTCAGTGTCCTCATTGGACGTTTTTCCCTTTCCGAAGAAGCTTTCCAAACTTCTCTGTTTCTTGCTCATTTTTGCTTGCCTCGCAGGCTTGACTGTGGTGACACGTCACGTGACCGAGACGAGCGCCCTGTGTCAAGAGTCCTTATTTTTCAGATGCACCGACAGATGTAATTGGGAGAGATTCGCCAAATTTTTTATATTTTTCAAAATAAATTCTTACTCATTTTTGCTAGCTTTGCGGGCTCGACTGGGGAAACATGTCACGTGACCGGAACGAGCGTCTTAACCTGAATGAATTGATCGTCAATGAAAAATAAAAATATATATATATATAGTATATATTTTTATTTTTTTCCTGTGCGGCTTGGCGGCCCGGTACCAAGTGACCCACGGACCGGTACCGGTCCGCGGCCCGGTGGTTGGGGACCACTGGATTAGAGGACTTGATGAATTTCTAGCACTGAGCAGCAGAGTGGCGCAGCGGGAGCGTGCTGGGCCCATAACCCAGAGGTCGATGGATCGAAACCATCCTCTGCTATTTGGAGTTTGTCTGCTTTGGACCTTCTTTCAAGTAATGCTTTTGAGAAGAAATGTCGTGCGCATAATATTTTCCACGCGTTGGTTGTGCTGCATGGAAGTCGACCACCCATCCTCAATCCAAACAGTTTGTGAGGGATATATGTGCCTTCTTTCACCATTCTCAGTCCAAATACACAGTGTAGTTACCTATTAAATGGGTACTCCAGGTTAGAATAAAAGGCAAAGATTGATATTTCGCAAAAACCTTTGAAGGGTCTTGATACTTTACGGCTGCACTGACAGGATTTCGGCAAAAAGACCAGACCTGAATTGCTGCAGAAGTGGCTGTGGTGGGATTTGAACCCACAAGTCAGGAGTGACTGGAGCTTAAATAAACAACCGCTTAGACCGCTCGGCCACACTACCTAATTCCTGGGCTACTGCATGGAATTTTCTTGACAATTATATTAAAACTTTGGAATCGGAGGCTACATAGCTGGTTTCCCCACCAGCAACCAGGTTAGTGCTGTCCGACACCGCCTTGTTTATAATGTAACAAAGAAGAAACAACACGCAGAAGGCCTTGCAATCATCGACAAGAGCCAGCTACCCCGGAAAGCAAAAATTGCGGTGCATTGTACCAAAGGGCCATGTGGCCACTGAAGATGAGCAACATCAGCAGCGAACGGGCTGGACAGACTAAGCCAACTCCTACATTCGGAAATGGCTAGGTCTACCGAAATGTTTCTCTGACACAGGCTTGTTCGGGGCAACCGCGCTGCAACTGCCGATCCTGTCCATACCATGGCCAGGTTCGTTCTTGAGCTAAAAGGATCCTTGGATCCTACTGTGCGAAATGCACTCGTGGCGCTATCGGCAGGCTTCAACATCAGGAAAGAATTGGCAAGGTGAAAGAAGGGAGAGCGGGGCTTGGCTGGAGAGAGCCTCCACGATTCTGGTCCAAGGCCACAAAGAGGGGGACCCCTGTGCAGCGCACCTAACGCCAGCCTACAGCACCTACTGGCAGGCTGCACTGACACAGGCACGCTACAGATGCCGCCACGACCCAGTCCTGACGAAGCTGGCCGAAGTTCTCGAGACCAGCAGAAAAGAGACCAACAACCAGTCTGCAGCCATACAGCTCCCTGTCAGGTTTGTGAGGGCAAGGGAGAGCAGTCGAGACACCAGCCGACGAGGCAGTTTTCCGACAGCTGAAGTTCAATCGAATCAGGGAGAGCACGGACGCAGTTCCGCACTCTCGCAAATTACGCAGTCGAGATTGAAATGAATTCCTTTATTGTCAAATTAACGCAGTGTTAACTGCGAAAATTAGTTCATACTAGGCATTCCATATCAATGAGGACAGGAAAAGGGTTCTCCCTCGCCGGTACGCTGGCACTGCATGCATATATTTTTTTCAAATTCAAGACATAGATGTTTTTTACTGGCGCACAACATGAGCCGTGCATGAACACCACCTTGTTCAAAGATTAAAACCAACACAATGCACGGATTCACGACAAATGACATACCAGCAAATCAGTGTGACTTCTGTGTTGCCTTTGCGAGACCAGTTCAGATATGCGCTATCACAAATTTATAAATCAGGTGTGTTCGGACCTCCGCAGTGGAGGCTCTGCTGAACCCCTGAGACCGACTCACCGAACCCCTAGAGTTTGACCGAATCCAGGTTAAGAACCACTGGTTTAGAGGCTGTCATTTCTGCAAAAGGAGGATCTACTAAATATTGATGTCATTTTTCTGTTGGGGTTTCCAATTGTATGCATCTGCCTACTTTTGTTTAAATAATGATTGCACACTGTCTGCAAATCCTATAAACTTCATTTCACTTCTCAAATATCACTGTGTTGATCACTGCCGTCATCCGCCATGCATGGATTCGGGCCATCTGATTGGTTCCTTTGCCCCCCCCCATACACACACAGGAATTGGTTAGGACTTGATTAGTAAGTGTTAGGAATCGTTTTGGCTGTCCGTTCAGAGCAAGGAACAACCCACTAGCCCCACGGGAAGTTGTCATTTTCTGTAAGCTTGTGTGTATGTAAATTTGTCATGGTTGTCATGTAACATGGAGTGGGGGGGGAAACAAATGGTGCATAAAGTGAGTATGGATTGCTCCCAGTAATAAATTGGCGGGGCTGACATTCCAAATTTTAACAGCAGATGGTGCAAAATTAAGTGGGGGAATATTGAATGAATTGGCAAAGCTGAAATTCCAAAATTCTCCAAAAGATGGAGCCAAACCGGTGCAGGAGACCAAAGAGAAAGAGGGGTCGGATTATGGGTCACACATGGAAGCACAAAAATGGTTTTTATTTGTATTTTTATTTTACTTGCTTGGCTAACATATATTCTGTAACCGCTTAAAGCAATATTATCACAGAATTAGGCTAAGCTGCCCACCCATATAAAAATAGGGGTGTGTCAAAGATTGTTGGAAAGGGAAGAACAAATGAGTTTTAATTTTATTTTATTTTTTATTTTTTTTTATTTTTCTTTGCTTGGCTGAAATATATTCTGTAACACCTGCGTGAAGCTGGCCCCCCACCCCACGCAAAATTTAAGCAAAATAGTCTGTTTCGTTTGTGCTTCGTTTGTGCTGGTTTGTGCAGCAAAAATTTTCGTTTGTGCTGCTATGGTTTTTTAGTTATGAACGATTCTTTTATAGGTCATCCAGAGTTCACCCAGCCCCCCATCTGCTCAAAATGAACCCAAAATGGTACCGTTCGTTTGTGCTTCGTTAGTGCTGGTTTGTGCAGCAAAAATTTTCGTTTGTGCTGCTTCCGTTTCGGAGATATTACACATTTATTTTATAGCGATGACGTCACCTAGCCCCCCACTTCGCTCCAAATGGACCCAAAATGGTACCGTTCGTTTGTGCTTCGTTTGTGCAGGTTTGTGCAGCAAAAATTTTCGTTTGTGCTGCTTTCGTTTCGGAGATATTACACATTTATTTTATAGCGATGACGTCACCCAGCCCCCCACCTCGCTCCAAATGGACCCAAAATGGTACCGTTCGTTTGTGCTTCGTTTGTGCAGCAAAAATTTTCGTTTGTGCTGCTATGGTTTTTTAGTTATGAACGATTCTTTTATAGGTCATCCAGAGTTCACCCAGCCCCCCATCTGCTCGAAATGGACCCAAAACGGTACCGTTCGTTTGTGCTTCGTTAGTGCTGGTTTGTGCAGCAAAATTTTTCGTTTGTGCTGCTTCCGTTTCGGAGATATTACACATTTATTTTATAGCGATGACGTCACCCAGCCCCCCACTTCGCTCCAAATGGACCCAAAATGGTACCGTTCGTTTGTGCTTCGTTTGTGCAGGTTTGTGCAGCAAATATTTTCGTTTGTGCTGCTTCCGTTTCGGAGATATTACACATTTATTTTATAGCGGTGACGTCAGGTAGCCCCGCCCCCCTGTTTACTTCCAAATTGACCCAAAATAGTGCCGTTCGTTTGTGTTTCGTTTGTGCTGGTTTGTGCTGCAAAAAGTTTCGTTTGTGCTGCTACGGTTTTGCAGATATTACACATTTAATTCATAGCGAAGACGTCACCCAGCCCACGTCACTGTATTTTGTCGCGAATTTCAAGCTCCTGGACTGGAATGCTCCTGATGCAGGACGAATACAAGGTAAATACGTTCTTAGCCTTTTTTTCTTTTCTTTTTATCTTACAGAAAACTTTCACTGCGGGGAATGGCTTTTAGTACGAGGATATTTCTGTAATTATGTTTGTATCGTGCTCATTGATTAATTTCCTTGTTTTCAATAAGCCTATGTGATCATTTTTTTCAATTACATCTGACATGCAAAAGGTTCACCGCAATCTAAATACCTGATGAGTCTATGTCTGCTCCAAAACATTAATTAATGCAACAATTAATACATGTATGTGAAGTTGATGACAGCCAGAAAAAGAAACTTGAAAACGTGAAAAAATAACTTTCTTTGTCAAAGGGAACATTATCAACATTTTTTTCCAACAATTCAAACAATGCATCACTGCACTGTGTAGAACACAGCATGTGGGAAGATCTTAGTATTTTCTGATGCTGCTTTCACTCCACTTCCCAGGTCATTATAGATCTCCCAGGCATATGCAGTCCTCCTGCAGTATGCCACATAATGCCCGAGAGAATCCTGGGTCAGTCCTGGTTCAAAGCCAATGACTGCTCTCAAAGTAAAGGTCTTCTCTTTTAGCTCCAGACTGGAGGGAAATCCAAGCAAGGCAACTTCCTTGCAACTGCTACCAAGGTCAGTGTCAATCCACACAAACTCTCCCAGATTGTAGCTGTGAGTAACATTACCTGAACACAGAGCCTTGCCTGTATTGTTGTCCTGTGTTTTGAATGAAGACGGACAATGGGAAGGATTTTCAATTGGCCTGAGGCAGAGAGAGTCAGGAAGGCTGAGTCCCTCTTCAGCAGCAGTCTGAAGAGAAGCCATGCCACAGGTCTGCAGGACAGCAACGTTTGGACAAACAAGTGAAACTTGCCTTGTTACTTGTTGGCTTAAACTGCAGTACTGTGAGGAGCATTGTTTTATCAAATAAACACTTGGGATATTCCTCATTGCGCTCTCAATTACAGTGGAGATGTGGCATTGTGCATCAATTTGGAGAGCACCTGAGGTCAGGAGGACAGGTTTGAATATTTCCCCCAGCAGTTCTGCCCTCTGTGAGTATACCTGTGGGTTCACACTCTGTGTTGTGATGGTTTTCACCAGGTGGAGGAATTGGTTCCCACGTTCATAGTTCAAAACAGTCTTTTCAAATGAAAAACTTTCACAGAAAGAACAGCATAAGCATTGCAAGACAGAATCAAATGCACAAGTATTGAGCACAAACACTTTTGATGTGCGAAGTTTAACAGGCCGTTGATGGTTCCCGTTTTTCAACAATGGTACCTTGACTTTTTTCCAGCCCACTTGTGTGTCAATATGCAGCCATTCAGGACAAGGAGAGAGATATGAAGTTATCTTTCTTTTTTTCGGTGGGACCGCTAAACCTCTCCAGTTTTCAACTGCACTGTCAGTAGATGCATCTGGCTCCGCTCCAGGATGAGATTTTTCTCCCCTTTTGTTTACTACTTCAGTTTGAGAAGTACTGCAGACATTGTCAGGCTCTCTGACGGTCGTGGCATCACACACATCACTTTTTTGTTTTGCAGAGCAAATCCGCATGTTTCCCTCAATGAAGGAAAGATGACGAGCAACAAACCGGTCCACACGAATGGGTAGGCTTTCATGCTTGAAAAGGCCTTTTTTTATGTTTTTGAACTCTGCTTCAACAGCTGCGGAACTTGCAGTGATGCTGGCGCTTTTGAAGAGAGGGACCATTATTGCTGTCCAGAGTGGCAAGTAACTTCCAAGTCTTGTTATTTGGGGAATAATCTCAGGGAGGAAGTGGATGTTGTCTCTATCCCCATCAGCCATGGCAAGTGACCTGCTCTCCTCACATATTTCTGTCACCCACTCTCGGACATTAGTCTGGATGTGCTGATTTAATGAATCACCTGGTTCTTGTCCCTCAACTTCCTCATCTGAAATGGGGACAGATTCCTCTGCGATTTGCGCTCTCAAGTATTTCTTGCACTTTTCTGATGGGATAGGGGCTCCAGAATTGTCATTACCCTCTGTCTCACTCAGTGCCACAATGGTGATAGCACGAAGAAGTTCTTTTGCATGTTGCAAACATTGTGACTTAAGAAGCTGTGCTATTGACCTAACAAAGAAATCCTTAACACGAGGTCTTTTGTTTTTCAGGCAGTCCCATCGGCAGATCATCTTAATGCAGTGTGCTACATCTACCCTGACAAAACATGGGGGTAGATGTCCAGGTTGATTCCCACGTGAAATGTTAAAGCACTCATTGATGTAGCTCTTCAGATCAGGATGAGGGGTAAAAGCTTTGACTAGAGCTCCAAGAATCGCCAGAGAAAAGTCACTCACTGCTTCTTTAGGAACAGATGCACCTGCATGGATCCATTCCTTCAGCCACTGTGTGATAGCATTAACATCATGCTTCTCTGACAGCATCTGCACGACTGGGACACTGGAGCTGGTATGCCCTGTCATAACACCCTGATACAGGAAGATATGGCCAGACATGCCATTCGGCCTCATCAGTTTTTTAACTATTGAGCCAGTTGCATCAACACATAATATTGGGTGGGATTTCTTTAAGCTCTTGTACACATGCATTTGTGTTTGACTCCAATAGTGACAGAAAAACTTGTCAAGTCCAATGTCTTTGATGCTGTCACTGTGAGGTGCACTGTATTTCAACATCTGCAATGATAAAATTGGATTTTTGTCACCTAATGCCAAATCATTTTTCTCTTGCTTTGCCTTGCGCAGGGTGGCCAAATTTGGCAGGTGGCTTGGCTCAGGGTCTCCGAAGTCCATCGATTTATTTGCCTGTGATGCTCGCCATACATGTGGTTCCATCCTGCCCTCACAAAGTTCCTTGGCTACCTGCACACGCAACTGTCCAGATAGAAACCGCTTTGAGCTACCAGTGTGTAGGGAGTCATCACTGTTCTTAATGACACAGTTGAATATCATTGGACTGTTAATTTCTGGCTCTCCGCTACAATTAATGTTGAGAAGGCCATGACACTCCTTGCAGTATCCTCTGATTTCGATATAATTATTTGAGACCAATGGATAGACCTTGGCTCTTTTAAAAACAAATGTGCAAGGAATTTTGACTGTTTTCCAGATTTGTTCATTTATGATGTGGGTCCAGGTGCCAGGCTTCAAAATTGTATATTCTCTTTTTTGGGTTCGACAGTTCTTATCTTTGTATTCAGCCTTTTCCGGAATAAATTCCATCCACTTGTCAAAAGGAATATGAAGCTGAAAGGACCGTTCAGGTCCTGATTCCGAGCTTGCTTCACTGCTAGTTTCAGGATCAGTTTCATCATGACTGAATCCCAGAGCTGACCAGATATTGCGTCTGTTTGTTTTTACAAAGGTGTACAGAGCCTTTGCAGACATCTTCTTTTCCAACTGGTCACTCAGATCTGTCCACACAGTAGCGCTTGGAGTGGCTACGTTACCATTTTCAAGTATGGCCTCTTTTGATGAGCAGAGAACTGCAACAATTAAATCATTGTCTACTGCTGGTTGTTTGGGCATCTAGTTGAAGGACAAATATAAATATAATCAGGATTCATTGCTTGAATAATTAAAATTACACATGCGTGATCATTATAATTGCTATGCATGGACGGAAAAATGATGCAAAGGGAAAAATATTTTGACATCAAAATGTATCAAGCATGCTTTCTTTAGAAATTTAGTTTTCTTGGTCAGTGTAAATTACACACGTATAATAAGACAATGTTAGCCAACTAGCTATTCAGACTACCTAGGGTGTTTTTAATTCTATATTGTAGGAACTCCGTTTTGTTTTGTTTTACACATTTTACTTACATTGGTCGATGGTCACTTCCCAGAAAAAGACGCTTTCTGTCACTCACTGTTATTAAATCTTCGGAGATAGTTGTGTATTTGTCGCTTGAAAAAGTTGCACGTCTTTGTTTTTCGCCACCCTGTTGCGATATGTCTTACCGGCCTGCAGAGGTCACTTGGCATGGTAATTAGTTGGATAATACATGTGTAAGAATTAAGGAGTTATCATGATGTCAAGTGAAAAAGAATAAAATACATGACAGGGGGTTAATGAAGATGCATGATTTTAATAATGAAAAATTGCAATGGCACAAACAAATGGTTAATTAACGATCCATGGAGCAAGGATTTGACATCTCTAGAAAATAAATTAGTATTAAATAAATGACAAATTGAATGATTCACTGAACGCCAACAAATTTTTTTGCGGCACAATCGATACCATTTTTGCAGCACAAACCAGCACAAACGAAACACAAACGAACGGCACTATTTTGGGTCAATTTGGAAGTAAACAGGGGGGCGGGGCTACCTGACGTCACCGCTATAAAATAAATGTGTAATATCTCCGAAACGGAAGCAGCACAAACGAAAATTTTTGCTGCACAAACCTGCACAAACGAAGCACAAACGAACGGTACCATTTTGGGTCCATTTGGAGCGAAGTGGGGGGCTGGGTGACGTCATCGCTATAAAATAAATGTGTAATATCTCCGAAACGGAAGCAGCACAAACGAAAAATTTTGCTGCACAAACCAGCACTAACGAAGCACAAACGAACGGTACCGTTTTGGGTCCATTTCGAGCAGATGGGGGGCTGGGTGAACTCTGGATGACCTATAAAAGAATCGTTCATAACTAAAAAACCATAGCAGCACAAACGAAAATTTTTGCTGCACAAACCTGCACAAACGAAGCACAAACGAACGGTACCATTTTGGGTCCATTTGGAGCGAGGTGGGGGGCTGGGTGACGTCATCGCTATAAAATAAATGTGTAATATCTCCGAAACGAAAGCAGCACAAACGAAAATTTTTGCTGCACAAACCTGCACAAACGAAGCACAAACGAACGGTACCATTTTGGGTCCATTTGGAGCGAAGTGGGGGGCTAGGTGACGTCATCGCTATAAAATAAATGTGTAATATCTCCGAAACGGAAGCAGCACAAACGAAAATGTTTGCTGCACAAACCAGCACTAACGAAGCACAAACGAACGGTACCATTTTGGGTTCATTTTGAGCAGATGGGGGGCTGGGTGAACTCTGGATGACCTATAAAAGAATCGTTCATAACTAAAAAACCATAGCAGCACAAACGAAAATTTTTGCTGCACAAACCAGCACAAACGAAGCACAAACGAAACAGACTATTTTGCTTAAATTTTGCGTGGGGTGGGGGGCCAGCTTCACGCAGGTTTCTGTAACAGCATCAAGCAATATTATCACACAATTAGGAAAAGAGGCCCACCACGAGTGGTGTGTTAAAAAAGGTTAAAACATAAATTCAAGGGCTTTGATTTCTGATTTAAATGGTTGAGTAAAAAGTGTACTTTGAAATATTGGTTTTATGAAAGGAGAAGTAAAGAAAAGAGGAAATAAGGTGCTTGCCGGGGTTTCTACAGATTTTTGGTGGAAAGGGAGTGGGGTGGAACCAGCTGCTCAAACCGCAAGGTTATGACTCATAACTTATGAGCGTGGGAAACTGGACAGTTTAGAGGCCAGCGGACACCTGCTCAAACCGCAAGGTTGTGACTCATAGCCTATGAGCGTGGGAAGCTGGACATTATAGACATTATAGAAGACAGTATAGAAAAAAGGGGGGGGGGCCAGAGAGGTCTATAAAAAGGTCACCTTGGACATCTGCGGGGCTCTCTCCCGGACCGCGTTCATACGTGAAGAAGCCCGTATGAGTTTCAAGACTTTTTCTACAGCCTTCAAGAGCCTTGTGTGAGACGCAAGATCGCTGGCCTGGATTAACTTGGATTTACTCAAAGAATTGGACTGGACAACTTTGCATGAGAAACTAGGTGAGGGGAGACTTCTTCTGTATGTACGCAAGCGGAGGAGACAGTCATCGGGTAGTCTGTCCTCACGGGGCCTAACTAGTTTCCAAATTGGATTTTAGAAATAAAATCGAACTGATCACTCGACTTTATTTCCACCAAAAAGAAAATAACACCCAATTGGTAGCTACCTTTTCCCTCTTTTCTGATTTTTGTTTTGCAATCAAAAGTGCTCCGGGATTGAATGATTTTATTTGCAAGTGTATCAGTGAGTGGGATTGTTCAGTTTTTGGAGGATTGAGATTTGTAATTCTATTTCATGCTTCTTCAATAAATGTGTTTTATATACTCATTTAATTCGTGGTGCGCTAATTTGTATGCAATTAATTGTTTGAGGTTGGGTTGATAACTCAGTTTATAAATAGGAGATTATTATGGTATGCAAACATACCATAATAAATAACAATAAGGAAGGTTTTCAAATTCGACTTTTCGGATTAGTGTTAGAGCTATAATTAGTAAATGTCCTTCGGGCAAGAGCCCGTTCCTGTTTTTTCGGGCCGCGTCAGAGGCTACTTTGAATGATTTTGAGGGACTAATTTGCCTTCAAAATAAATTGCAAGATAATAATAATCCGATTAAATCATTTTCAATCGTATTAAGTAAAATATTATTTTGTTGGAAACAATCGAATCGGTGGAAGCACTCTCACGGTTAAGTGTTTAAATATATCATGCTAAAATTAGTGATTTAATGCATTAAATCCATTCTCACACACTATCATTGACATACTTCCGCAAATGGGACTTTCTTCGGAGAAATAGGAAGTAAGCTTGTTACTTCCTCAAACCAAGTAGAGCGAGGCCATATCAAAAGTTATTTCGACAAAACTAGCGCTAGAGGGTGCGCTAGACCAACGAATCCTTGAGGTCTTATCAAAGACATCTAAACAATATCCGTAACGTAATACCAGCATCAAACAACCGAAGGGAGCCATCATTACGGCGCGGTCATATTGACGACTCGCCTCGAATAGAGTTACTCGGCTCGCGCGTCGGATGACTTAAAAAGGATTGGCGTCGTAAAGAAATTAGATTGATTCTGGTAGAATTAATTTAACTCGGGTGGTCAGCTACGGACGAGTCCCTTCACCCCCGGCTTATTGAACCCGTTACAGGGGAGCCGGTGCCACTTTAATAAAGTGCGCGTTTGACATTTTGGCGCCCAACGAGTTGAGGGGGGTTGTGAGTTAAGATTTATTAATAGATGTTTGCTCGCAGCTCCAAAACGAACCTGTGTGGAGTTTTTTTCAGTTTTTTCTTTCCGAGAACTGTCATGATTCCACTCACTGATACAAACAAATGTCAGAACGGCCTTGAGTGACATAAGAACAGTCTCTTTAAGGAATAGAGTTTCCTAGAAAAGAACCTTTAAAAGCACAGAAGGATTAGAACTGTTTTGTGTCATAGTAAACGGTGACCGCTACCCCTTAGCACGTTACTTGGAAGATGAGTAAGGATAATCTCCTTCTTAACTTGTACTTGTATGGAGTACTAAAAGTAACGTTGGTGGTGTACGCAGAGTATGCGGCACAGCTTGCTAAAGCTAGAGGGGCCGGTACTTGGGCACGTATTTTGGGTACAGACAGAGAAGACAAACCAATAGACGAAGAACTAGTGAATGTTTTAGATTTCATCCAAGAACCAAAGCCGGGAAGAAGGCAGACACTTTGAGGACAAAACGAAGAGTCTATTCTTTGATCTGAAAAGTAAAAAGTTTTTCTCTCTTCTGCATTTTCCTCTTCCACTTTTACTTTATTAATTTTATTTTTTTTTATTTTTGTTGTTGTTCCGGAACACAAAAGGATTACAACTTTTTTGTTTCCAGACGCATTGTGGATTACAAATTTTTTGTTCCTGAAAGCAAAAGGATTACAACTTTTTTGTTTCCAGACGCATTGTGGATTACAAATTTTTTGTTCCTGAAAGCAAAAGGATTACAACTTTTTTTGTTTCCAGACGCATTGTGGATTACAAATTTTTTGTTCCTGAAAGCAAAAGGATTACAACTTTTTTGTTTCCAGACGCATTGTGGATTACAAATTTTTTGTTCCTGAACGCAAAAGGATTACAACTTTTTTGTTTCCAGACGCATTGTGGATTACAAATTTTTTGTTCCTGAAAGCAAAAGGATTACAACTTTTTTGTTTCCAGACGCATTGTGGATTACAAATTTTTTGTTCCTGAAAGCAAAAGGATTACAACTTTTTTGTTTCCAGAGGCATTGTGGATTACAAAATTTTTGTTCCTGAACGCAAAAGGATTACAACTTTTTTGTTTCCAGACGCATTGTGGATTACAAATTTTTTGTTCCTGAAAGCAAAAGGATTACAACTTTTTTGTTTCCAGACGCATTGTGGATTACAAATTTTTTGTTCCTGAACGCAAAAGGATTACAACTTTTTTTGTTTCCAGAGGCATTGTGGATTACAAAATTTTTGTTCCTGAACGCAAAAGGATTACAACTTTTTTGTTTCCAGACGCATTGTGGATTACAAATTTTTTGTTCCTGAACGCAAAAGGATTACAACTTTTTTTGTTTCCAGACGCATTGTGGATTACAAATTTTTTGTTCCTGAAAGCAAAAGGATTACAACTTTTTTGTTTCCAGACGCATTGTGGATTACAAATTTTTTGTTCCTGAACGCAAAAGGATTACAACTTTTTTGTTTCCAGACGCATTGTGGATTACAAATTTTTTGTTCCTGAAAGCAAAAGGATTACAACTTTTTTGTTTCCAGACGCATTGTGGATTACAAATTTTTTGTTCCTGAAAGCAAAAGGATTACAACTTTTTTGTTTCCAGAGGCATTGTGGATTACAAAATTTTTGTTCCTGAACGCAAAAGGATTACAACTTTTTTGTTTCCAGACGCATTGTGGATTACAAATTTTTTGTTCCTGAAAGCAAAAGGATTACAACTTTTTTGTTTCCAGACGCATTGTGGATTACAAATTTTTTGTTCCTGAACGCAAAAGGATTACAACTTTTTTTGTTTCCAGAGGCATTGTGGATTACAAAATTTTTGTTCCTGAACGCAAAAGGATTACAACTTTTTTGTTTCCAGACGCATTGTGGATTTCAAATTTTTTTGTTCCTGAACGTAAAAGGATTACAACTTTTTTGTTTCCAGACGCATTGTGGATTACAGAATTTTTGTGATCACTAAAACCAAAAGTGGACAGAGAAATTATTATTATTATTTTTTTTTTATATATAATTTTTCTCTTCTTTTTCTTTTCTCACTCTTTCTTTCCTTTTTCCCAGTATCTACTCGCTCTTTTGTTTTTGTTTATCCGTTAAGGACAACAGTTGAAGTTGAGCGAGGGTTCCCAAGAATTGGAAAGCAGAAGGGCTTCGGGCTGAGGATTGGCCGTCACTATTTGTTCGTTTCAATAACGTTTAAATTGCAATTTGCTGTTGAATGTACCCTTGTTAGAAAATCCTGTCAGTAGAGTGACTGGATGGGATAGTAGAACAAAGATAAAAGTGCATCCCGCCGTTGAGAGCATCAATAAGCGAGGCAGGAGTTCTCGAATTGGTGTTTTGAGTAGAAGCGACGCAAAAGGCGCCGCTGAGTAACTAAGAGCTGTATCGTCCCTATTCCGATTGCGCACGGGAAGGAGTCAAAAGGAGACAGCTCAACCCTACAACTGAGAAACATTGCTATTCACTAAAAGAAATGGCTAGCAGTATAAGAGGAACAGACCCCGAATCTGGTTATCCTACAGAAGGAACCAGGCACGAGGGGTTTAATCCAGACCCTTTAGGACGACATGAAGAACCAGTATGTGTGATACTGTATGGAGGAGGCTTAGAAAAGTGGCCTCAGAAATGGACTGACTGCATAGTGGGATCTAACCCGTCGATCGAGGCGGAAAGCCTCTCGACGCGGGTAAAGGAAGCCATCGAAAAAGATGGAAGATTTTTTGCCGAGCAACCGGGAGAAGATGGATTACCAATCATAGTGTCAGCCCACCCTGAGAGGGGCTACACTAGAAGAGAAGCACCCGACTGGTGTGAATGGGGGGCAAAGATGGTGGAGGAATGTAATATGGTAAAATTGATAAGCACAAGTACAGATTTGGACTCAATAGTGAAAATGTTGACCAACGAAGCTGGCATCAAAGGCGAGCTGGCAACTCCATCACCTGAGGAAGTGAAGGCAGCGCCTCGCTATTATGAGTGCATGCAACATTTGGCGAAGATGAGAAGCATTTTAGAGAAAAAGACCAATCGACCAGTATTTTCCAGTGAAGAAGAAGAGGAAGTGCCTAATGAGGAGGGAAGATTGGGCACGAGCAGAGACACAGCGGAAGTTTGGGGAGGCAGGGACACCCGGCGCGGAGGTATTCATGCACCGAAGTTTAATCTCCTCTTCAGAAAAGACCCCCTGCCGTCTCTGCCAGAAGAATCAACAAAGAAAGTAATTGTTGGAAATGGAGTGCTGATGTGTCAATTTGTCGGAGATATTTGGTCACTGACAGGAGATGCCCTCATTGTTTTCACCAACGACAAATTCCGGGCATGGAACCAAACCTTTGATTCACGGCTGAGACTAATGGCCGGTGAAAAATATATTGAAGACCTGCACGATGCGAGACGGCAGATGGAGCATGACCCGGAAGATCTTACTTTCATTTTTACAAGTGGAGGAAGATCGAACTACTACATGATAATACACGCCTTCGTGCAGAAGTGGCGGGCGGACCTGAACCAACAGGACTACCTGAAGATGATGACAAGAATCCTGGAGAAAGCGGTGGATGCTTCCGTCGAGAGGGGAGCCAGAAGAATAGTTACAGATGTAAATGGCATTAGATCCGGAAGAATGTCATGGAAAATTGCAGAGACGGCAATTGCTGGTGCATATAAGCTGCAAATATCCACCCCAATCACAGCGGTGGAAGGGCTGGAGTTTGTGCTGGCAATATCAGCCTCTCAAAGAAGAGAAAGGGAACTGGTAGCCCTGGAAGCCACTTACGGTCAAGCACTACAGGTGGCACGGAAAGAACAGAAGATGGAGCAGCAAACACAACACGCGGTGGCAGTCCTGCCCCATCCCTCGGGCAAAGCAGTTCGAACGGAAGGAGAAGGGGGAACTGACTTGAGTTCTATTCCAGAACCGCAAAGGAACACCGAAAGGTCAAGGACGCCATCGCCAAGCACAGGAGATGAGGAGGAGGAAGTGGCAATCGAAATCAACACGGAAATAACCGGACCAAGGGGGCCGAGTCCAACACCAACGGGGAGCCCAGCTCCACCAAAACAACCGCCTCAAGGAAAAGGGAGGAGAGTGGTTATAAGATCTGCCCGAGAAGATACAGGTGTCTCTTACCGAGCACGCCTGACGTCTACTCCCAAGAACCGTCCCTCCACGGTTCAGAGACCCCGTCAGCAAACAGAACCAAGAAACGCAGAGGTTGGTGCCATTGAACACGACCCAACATCCAACGAGGAAGGGCGTAATGAAGATGGAGATGTGGAAAAAAGGGAGGCCGCCACCTCAAGCGACGACGTGGTCTCTGAAGAGGAAAATCAGGCTTCTGTGATGTCGGCCGTGGTCCCTCCTGATCCAAATGACCCACCACCGAGAGTTGTGAGAGGAGCAACCCGTAAAGGAATCAAAAAACAACGGCCGGTGCTAAGCATCTACCAGGCCTCGGAAAGGCTGGCGAGGGACATTCAATTCGGATGGGTAGAAACCAAGGATGGAAGGAAAACCTACATCCCAGAAGTCAAGCAGAAAGAATACCCATTCCCGCCGGCCTGGTGGGAAAAGATAGAAAGGAATATAGACATCCCGGTGAAATTAACTTACAGGGAGGCAATGAACGTGTTAAACACACCAGCCTACCATACTTTAGTAAGTTACACCGACTTGACAAAAGATTTTAGAGAAGGCTTTGTAACTGTAATGTATGATGTACTATTGCGAAGGATGAAGCAGGGCGTGTATGATGCCGCTCAAGAAGAGCTGAGAGCGTGCGATGACCTGGACATATACACTGCTAATCCCGCTATGTCCACACAAACCAACCTAATTGCAAACGCCACCCAGCAGGCTCAGCCGAACACCACGCAAATGGGAGCGACTTACCTGGATAACACAGGGATGGCCGCAAACGACATGGAAAGAGAAACAAGAGCCTTTAAGACCCTAAAAGGCATGGTGCGCGTTAAGTACCAGAAGGAAAGCGTCAAAGAATACTTATCGGCAACTTGGCCAGTAATCAAAGAAAGTCCGGGTGGAGAATTGTCAAAAAAGATGTGGCTGCAATACATTACAGCCGAGCCCATAGGCCGAGATGAGACAGCGCAGGAAGCCTATCAAAGATGGGTGGATGACGAAGAAGATGACGAAGATGTGCATATAACCAGAGCTAAAGAAGCACTGAAACAGGGTCTCACCTTGTTGAATGTGTGGCATAAGTTGAAGCAAGTGGTAAGCCCAATCAGATATGTGTGAGTTTTGAGAGCAGTCACCGAGGACAAAGACACTACTTTTGTGAAACTGGGTGCGGAGGCAACTCTGGCACGAATCGAAGAATCCATAAAGAAATGGGACAGAGTAACAAAACACTACATGGAGAGACAAAAGCCAGGTCCATCGGGCAGTACTCGCTCTCGCACAGAGGAGACGCAAGCAGGGCGGAAACCACCACCAAGGCCAACTTATGAGAAGGAGCAAAAGTCTAATTATGACCAGAAGCAGAACGCCCAGGTCAAGCCGAAATCAATGGATAGAAAAGTAAATCCAACAGGTTACGTGGCAAAAGAAGTATATGACAAAATGTCACCAGAAGAAAGAAAGGCCCTGGCGGAGGCTCGCAAGGCTGCAGCCCCTGCGGGGCCCAGGAAATGAATGAAGAAGAGGCGCGGGTCACCCTGACGGGTGTTTACAGGGATGGAGACAACCTCTACGCTGAAATCGAAGGAGCTCCATATTTGGTGGATACAGGAGCCGAGGTGTCAATGACCCGCAAAGCCTTAAAAAGAATAGGACACCTAACTGTGATGGTGGCAGATGGATCAGTGACTAATATGCCCATTGGAATTTGGAAAGGAATAGTTTGGGTCAAAGGGCCTCATAATCTATTGACTTTGAGAGACGCAGAGGATCTAAAAAAACCGAAACACCAGCGTCAGTCAGTAAAAACAAGATTAGAAATGATAAGAGCAAAAGCAGTCCGTGTGGGCCCGACAAAAATTATGCCACTTAATGAGTGGTACAAGCCGGTGGATGTGGAGACCGTGAAGAGCCAACTGGTCCAAGACAGCGATCTGTCCCCGGACGGAAAGCGGAGGCTGACCAAAATATTGGAGAAAGCAGCCGTGGCGCATTTCAAGAACGATTGTGGAGACCTTGGATCAAAGTACATCCACACCATTGAGGGGGGAGTTCATCCACCGGTAAGACAATATCCCCTGAACCCTGAAGCAGTGGCTGAAATGGAAACAATTGTGAAGGAACTCTTACAGCTTGGCATCATTCGAGAAGAGCCTAATCCAGTGACCAACAGCCCAATTCAGGCCGTAAAGAAACCAGCGGCGGCAGGAGGAGGCTGGAGGCCGGTAATCAACTTTAAAGCTCTTAACCGCCGGACGGTGGCTAATCGAGCGAGCCTCATAAATCCCCAGGCATCCCTCAAGACGCTGAGAGTGAAAAAATACAAGTCATGCATTGACTTGGCAAATGGATTTTTTTCATTACGACTAGCCAGAACATCGCAAGGGAAAACAGCATTTACACACAGGGGGAAGTCGTACGTGTGGCAAAGATTGCCGCAAGGATACAAGAATTCCCCGAATGTGTTTCAATCAACTGTCTTACAAGTTTTGGATGGCTTGGATGTCACGGTGTATATTGATGATGTGTTTGTTTCAAATGACACAGAAGAGGAACATCTAAACTTGCTGCAGAGGGTTGTGGAACGAGTCTCCGCTGCGGGTCTGAAGCTGAATCTCAAGAAATGCCAACTAGCCCGGTTCCAAGTGGATTACTTGGGATTCCAGGTGACCGAGGATCTGGGCATCTCAGAAGGATTTCGACAAAAAATCGAACGGATTTCGCCTCCGGGATCAGAGACAGAGTTGCAGCGAATACTTGGACTGTGCAACTATGTGCGGGATCATGTTCCCCACTATCAGAAACATGCAAGACCACTGTACGCGCGCTTGAAGAAAACTCCGGAGAGCCAAAAAACAGCGAAGTGGCAGTGGTCAGAAAATGACACTCACAATTTGAATAACTTGAAACAGGCCGTCCGAGAAGCCGTGAGGCTTGAGCCACGAAGTTTGACAGTAAAACTTGTCGCGAAGGTGCATTGCGAGGAAAATGATGCAATGGTGACGGTCAGCAACGAAGGTGCTGGCTTAGTGGCTTTGTGGACCTATACCCTCTCCAGTGTCGAGAAGAGATTTCCCCAGGAGGAGAAAGAACTTGCAATCTTGGCCAGGTACTGGAGCAATTTGAAAGACCTGGCACAAGGGCAAGGTATCAAAGTCCAAACCGGAAGTAACGTGCATCGTTTTCTTCGGAAATCCACAATCGAGAGCACAAAAGCGACCAATGTCAGGTGGGGAAGATGGGAGGACATCCTACTAGATCCCGACTTAGACATTGGCCCGACAACAACCTCCACCAAAAAGCAGACATTGGCAAAAGAAACAGAAAAAGAAAAGCCCTATGAATGGACTCTTTACACCGACGGGTCAAAAAAGGAAGGAGACCAGAATGCCCACTGGGGTTTTATTCTGAAACAAAATGGAGAGGAGCGTTGCCGCCGCAAAGGTAGGACACCCGGCAGCGCGCAGGCAGGAGAAGCTACGGCAGTGCTGGAAGGACTGTTAGAAGCGGAGAAAAATCACGCTGGACGCGTGAGACTCGTAACTGACAGTCATTATTGTGCACAAGCACTCAAATTCGACCTAGCCATTTGGGTGGAAAATGGCTTTGAAGGCACAAGGGGAAAACTAGTGGCCCACCATGAAGTGTGGAAGAAAATAGCTGAGTTGCAGCTAAATATGTGTCTTGATGTCGTCCACCAAAGATCTCATGTGAAAGAAGGAGCTCATTGGAGAGGGAATAATGAAGTTGATCGATACGTCCAAGAAAGAAGAATAATAGTTGTAGGGGCAGAAAACTGGGACAAAACCCCTCGCGGAAAAGTGGTCCCAGATGGAAGCGTAAGGCAGGTCGTGTCGGCAGTACATGAAGCACTAGGCCACGCGGGTCCGTTGCCTACGCGAAAAGAATTAGAAATGCTGGAACTCTGGGTCCCTGACAGGACGATTCGTGCGGTCCTGCGTGATTGTAATCTGTGCAACAAATATAACGCAGGGCGACGAGGACATCGCACGGACGGATTGACGATCAGGAGTACTGTGCCGTGGGGCTCGGTTTGTATGGACGTAGCCGGCCCCTTGGGGATATGTGGCACTAAGGGTGAGAAATACCTTGTTGTGCTTGTTGACTCAATGTCAGGACATGTCGGGCTAAAAGCAGTAAGGAAAGCCAACGCAAACAGCGTGATCAAGACACTGGAAGACGGGTGCATGTGGCTAGGAATTCCCAAAGAATTAAGAACAGACAATGGAACTCATTTCAAAAATGCCCAGGTGGACAAGTGGTGTTGTGAGCGGGGAATAATCAGAGTCTATTCGCCTCCGTACACACCACAGGCTAACGGGGTAGCAGAGAGAACCATTGGGCTGGTTAAAACCTGGCTGGGAAAAAATGCAAACGGGAAAGAATGGAGTACTAAACTACTTGATTTGGTTGCAGACCTGAACGGAAGGACTAGGGCCAGCCGGCCCTCCCCGTCCGAAGAACTCAACCAACGGCACTTTGTGTCACAGGAAGTGGGCAGGACCCAAGACGGCTCGATCCAGCATAAAGAGAAGTGTCGGTTCAGCGTTGGACAGAAGGTGTGGGTCAAGTCGAGAGACCTGAACAGCAAGACTGCAGTAAAGGCCAAGTACGACTGCTTGGACATAGTCAGTGCGGTTTTGGATGACAACACAGTACGACTGAAGAGGAAAGGAATCCAGGGAGTTGAACAGCTGAAGCCGTTACCGGCTGACCCAATTAAAACCAAGAAGTAACTTAGAAGATATATGGCAACCGACTACAGTACATTCCCGGCCTTCGTGCGCTTGGCCGCGCACAAAGGAGCGGTCATCGTAAGACGGTCGCCGTATGGGATTCAAGCCGGAAGGGCCCTAAATCTAGTGAAATTGGCCAAGAGGGGGGGCACTCCCGATGGACCGGAACATTTTCGCTGGACAAGGGTCGACGAAGCATGTGTCATTTGTTCGACACCAAATTTGTTGCCTACTAAGTGGTCAGGAGTAGGTTTCATGATGCCATCAAATATGACCCCCGACGTAAGAGACTTGGAGTTTGCCCTGAGGAACGAGGACAGGCTCCCGGTCAAAGTGCTGGATGCCATGGTGTGCCACCCTTGTCGGATCACCATCTTGGCAAGAATGGTGGTCTTTGCACAGTGGGAGACCGGACCGATCATAGATGCACGGGCTCAACAAGTGGCCACGTGTACATGCGCTTGGGACGGCGGTATACTGACATATTGCCCCATGTGTTTGGATCGCATGGCAACGGGAAAATTATTAAGAGTAGGTGAAGCACAAGGATGGCATATCACCAAGGCCATGACTCCCCTGGCAACCCTCTATCCAGTAATGGGGGGAGCAGCTTGGCCTGCTTACGATCACAAACAGGCCATGAAGAATTTATATGCAGCCCTGGGCTATTGCTGGCCCTGGACAGGGCAAGCTGGCCGGCCTGCCGGCTGTTTCACGGACAAGGCCGATGAAAGGGCCTTGTTTGCTCGGGCATCAATTATTCCAGTAGGGGGCTGCACAGCATTAGGAGACCTGCTGAACGACCCTTGGAAGCCAATCACCTGGGCCCGGGCAATAGCCCAGTTGGTGGCGTACAAGGACGCACCGTTGGTCGCAGTGGGGGCAGCCCCTACGGAGACCAACACAGTCGTGAGCAATATGTATTGCTACCGAAGTGTATTGGACATGAGTAACAAAGGATTTCAGTATGTAACGAAGAAGGGAATGTTTTGTTTAGCTCCTGGTAACAAAGTCGGATCCGGCCTTTTGGTGAATGAGGATGAGGCAGCACTGGTAGGGATTACAGTCAAAATGGCAATCATTCCCTATGAAGGAATATATTCGCTGGGAGTGACATTCGAAGCCAAACGTCTCAGCCATTTCTTCGCCATAATGGGCGCCGGAGTCCTGGTCCGGGCGATTCGCAGGGATCCAAGACAAGCGAGAGCGGAACAAGAGCAAGTCCCGATTCCGCTCAGCGGAGCAAGAGAAGAACGAGAGCAAATCCTGGTTCCTCTTCGCGAAGAAAGAGGGGAACAGGAGGCCGCAGCAGCGGCAAGGGAACCTCAAGAAACAGTTGAGGAAATGAATGACCTGGAGCCGCCAGAGAGAGGAAAACGTCAGGAGAGCCCGGAGCTGGAGTTGACGCAGGAGGGTCTGCCTCAATCGATAATAACTAAGGAAAACGACGTTGAAAAACGAGGGGCGGGAGACTTAAGGGGTTTAACCACTTCTCTCCCCAGAACTACACCAAACCAGGGGGAGAATTTAGCGAGGAGCCCAAACGCGGAAGGCGGTGGCGCAAGTCACCAAACCAGAAAGTTCCCGTCCCCCTCCCAGTGCTTGACGAAGTCATATCCGGCAGTTTGCCCCATGCCTGGCTGTAATGGGGGTGGGAACACCCGACCAGGGTCAAGTACCCACCGCTCGCTCGGAGCATGTCCGGTGTATGCGGGGACCCTTGAGGCGTGTCCTACGCCTGGATGTGATGGAAGTGGAAGCACCAGATGGGGACCGGACCGCCACCGCTCCCTCAAGACGTGTCCAATATTAGCGGTGAGGAAGCGAAGAGCCTACGAGACTAGAGGACGGGTCGACGGCCGAGAGAGCGACAGGAGCCAGAGTGAAAGAGGCTGACAGCAGGGACTGCGGAGGCCACAGGAGGAAGGCGTGCCCATCCGACTTGGATGATGTCACAGGGGAGTGGCCAGTGACGAAGGAGGGGCTGGAGGAAATCTTGTATAAACAAGAAGGAGAGGTACCAGATCTTCATTCGACCCCGAGGAGTGCTCAGCCATGAGCTACCCGCACGGAGCCAAGAGAAGGAGAACAATGAGCTTGGAGGGTGGTGGGTCACCACGTACTCTCCCGGACTGCGTGGCTGTCCTTCCTGGCTGCGACCTCGCCGACCCAGGGGTCACACACACCGAGGCAAAGGGCTGGAACAATCCGGCCTTTGGAAAGAGGGCTTTACGACGGGAAGAAGAGAAGCAAGAAATATATGTGAATAAGGAATGGATAACTTTGGAGCCAATCTATGCGAACGCAGCTTCCGGGAGGAATAATCCAGGGCCAAACCTGGATGGCACCTGGCCTGAGGTGGTTCCTCCACCGGACCACAGAGCAAGCTCAAGACCGGTGGAGAGATATGCTGTCCACCGTCAGGAGCAAGGAGTAACTTTCAGAGCGAACGATGGTTATGAGGTTCCTCGAATCTCACCTTTTTACGAAGAGCCGCTGGACCTGCTCGACTACCCTACGGTGGATTGGGACACAATTGATTGGAAGCCGACCATCTCTCCTCGGCCCGCCTTACCAAGGAGGAGGTCCCGGGCGATGGACTGGCTGGCGGCAGTACTTATTTCAGTCATTTTGGCATGCGTCCTGGTCTGCTACGCGCTTCGAATGAGTACGACCCGGAACGACCTGATGGAGATGATCAACGTCAGATATGATGGAACACAGCTTTTCAACCAGACCTGTTGGGCTGTGGAGTTTGAAAGCATCACCGTGGAATGGAACGATTCCACGGCGCCTGACATTTCTGCGCGGCAGCTTTGGACAACGATGCTACGACAACCAGGAAAGATGACCGCTTGGCCGTTCAAACCAGGGGCATTTCCGCTCCCTGGTAATCAGGAGGACAAACGGAATAAGACGAAGAGGGACATCTTGAGGGAAGTGACTCTTTTTTCCGACCAATTTGAACACGTAAATGGGACACGACATGCCAGGCACAGCATCAGTGCTTGTGATATTCGGTATTTTATGGCACCCAGAAATTATGCCAATCTGACAATAAGCTTGATTTGCAAAATGAGGCTGGAGGGGAAAATTGTTAAGAGGAATTGGATTTACAAGGAGGGGAATAAGCACGCAGAATGGTATAGTAATGCTTCGTGTGTCCCGTTGCCCGAATCTCAAGGTGGTTATTGGGAGAAGGGCAGTAGGAGGCCGGAGGAATTCTCATTCCCAGCTCCGATGAAAAACTCCACTTGCCACGGTACTTATCCCGGCTGGGAACCGTGTTGGAGTTGTTTAGATTTAGTTTGTGAGAAAACACCAAATTATTCGAACAGTAAGCGTCGGCTTACCAGGGTACGTCGAGGCCGGCCCGACGAAAGGACGTCGGCGTTTAGGGATTGCCAGAAGGTTTATAGTGGGTTAGATCCGTGTTATTTTAATGTGGGACAAATTTGCAGTGACAATTACCATGTTATAATGTGGGCGTATAAGTACCAAAAATTGATGGCCCCTGTCACAGCCTCGACAAAGACAGGGAGGATGTTCAACCCTAATAAAGGTCCGGTGGATTTTGAGTTTTGGTTGAATGAATCGTTGCCATGGCTGTGGCAGGTCGAAAGAGAAATAGCTGTGCCAGCCAGGTACCAAGGGGGACACCGGTTGTACACGTCCGCGAGACAATTATGGGTTCAGCGGGTGCCCACGCCTGACGATTTATTTACAGTGATACCGGGGGACTTTGACAAAATTGACCAATGTGTAGTGGGGAAGATTTATGTTGATCTGCATGGTAGGGACTGGACTGTTGGAAAGTCGCCAAGATGTGACCTGGATGAGATCAAACGATCCGTCTTGGGCACAAGGTGGGTTCACAACTGTACCAGTCTCTTGGCAAACAGAACAGTTAAAGGGGTGTTACAGGCATGGTCTGAGGTGGCCACAAGAATTGCCGCGAAGACGTGGTGGGGGTTTAATGGGTATGAAATGAAACAATGGTTGATACCCTGTTTAAATGTAACTACAAATTATTGGGTCCAATACCAATTTATGGCGACAGTATATTCAAAAGAAACTGATATTTGGCCCACGGGCATGTATTCCCCCTATATCTATGTGAATCCTCGGCCTTGGTCAATGACTTGTAACACTGATAAAACAAAGTGCCTAGTGGCCCTGGCTCGTGAACAATGTATTACATTGCCTAATTGGAAAGAATATTGTGCAGACAAATATCAAGACGAGAAATACAGAAGTGTGGAAGGAGCCTTGTGGGAGTTGAACTCGCCGCAGAAAACGTGGAGACGTCAGCCCTCTAGCGACCGACAGCCGTGTGAAACTTGGTTACAAAATGAAGGATTGCTTAATCTGAGTAGACCTGTGTCAATTCCATATCGGCTGCCAGCTCTAATACAGATTGCGGAAGGGCGGGCGTTTCGAAAGAGCCTTTGCGAAGGCCGACAGTTTATGGGATTTGATTGGGTAGGGCCAAATAGGATTTTTAATAATGGAACATGTTTCTCCCCCGGGGAACATTGGATCAAGTGTGGCCATGGAAAAAATATTCACGACTGTACTTGGTTTGAAAAGATCGGATCGGCACTTCAAGCGGCTAAAGACGCCGCGATAGGCGTTATTGGTGATGTAATTACTGGCGCTCTGACAGTGGTGCTGAAATCGGCCGGGGCGGGGATATTATTGGTGTTCGTTTTGATTGGGGTCGCGATCGTAGCGGGCACTGCCTTAAAAGGAAATGTCAAGAGACTTCGAACTCTGACAATTATTGGGGCGTCACTACCTACGCGAATGACACCCCTCTCAGGAGGGGGAGTCAAGATTTCTTCTTAAATAGAAGGGGTCGGGCGGTGGCCGCACATTCGGGCCAGGGAAGCTCAGTGACTGGAGATTTCGGGGAGACAAAAAGAAAATAAGAGAAAACAAGCAGAAAAGGGAAGATAAAAAAAGGAAGTAAGAGAAGTCATGGCGAGTAATGCAAGTATTTTTATTAATCCAATGGGGAGGCCCGGAGCGCTAAAAGTGAGTAATGAACCTCAATATTGGGTTTTGTTCAGCATCTGGGCGGCCTATTGCTGTTCTGGGTCATGGGACTCGCGACAAATGACTAGGCCGGTGATTTTGGTAATGGCGATTCTCAAAGTTTTGCTTTTGAGATTTTTGCACAAGATATACACGATGGGATTGGGTCTCTTTGTCGTGTATATGCACGGCCGAATATATTTGGATCCTAAAACGTCCAGAGGCATCGCGGGGATTGTGCTGCTTTGTCTTTGGATGGCTTTAGAAATAGGATCAATGTTTTGTTACTATGTCATATTTGGAGTTATCATACTAGAAGCAATATTAGTAATAGGATTGGCCGCGCATGTGCTTGGAAAAGTGTCACAACTGGACCGAAATGTTCGCTCCTCTGTCACGTGGAAAAAGCGCACGGCCAAACTAATGCTCTGGTGCACAATATGGGGGCTATTGTCAGTGTTGCTTTGGAGCGACATAGTGGACCAACTTGTGATGACGACATGGTTTTTTACATACTCGGTCTTTTTTCCTCTCCCGTCCCTTACGGATAGAGGAGGGGAGCCGAGGAGCCCCCCTATTGTGCGCCATAGGGCGGGTAGAGGGTTTATGATTTGATATATTACATTTGTGCTTCCATGTGTTCCAGATGGTGCACCGAGTTGCGGATGCACCGGAGTGCGTCCTATGCGGGGTGAACCGTATGAAATTGGCCTGGGTGATCGGAAAGGCTTATGTGGGGGACTGTTGTTACCCGGCCTGCTTTAATGTGGCTTGGCTAGTCCCAGACGGAATTTATGTAAAGGAAGGGGAGCGGTACAGCTTGGACCATCTCGGATGGGAGGGATATGCGGATTTAATGTCCACCGCAACTCTGCTCGACACATCTAGAGGGTCCCTGTCTACATGTACGGTTCTCCTCGAGGAGGCTGGGGATGCTCACGGCACCATTTGGCCCCTAACCCACATGACATGGCGCCAACAGAACGGCGCTCGATGCGTCACATCACATTCACAGTGTGGCCGCTGCTTGACCGTCAGTCCGGTTCACCGGCGGCTGTCTGCGGACTTTTACAACACCCCGCGTACAGGGCGCGACTCGCCTCAGGGGATGGAGCAGCCCAACGGAGCCCCGGTGGGACTTGTCCGGCCTGCACGTCGGGACCGCTGTTTTGGACATTGGTCCCTGAATGGGACCTTCGTTGAGTGCGGAGTACCATGCGATGAGTGCTTGGAGCGTCAAGCTCCTGACGGCATCCGTCAACGTGAGAATCCTGGCTCCAGCGGCGACATTCCCCCCATTTCACAGGCTGGCTCCCCGCCGGGAGCTCCGTCTGTGTCTGAGGACGACGTCGAGGCTCGCGATTGGCGCGGAGATGAGGCGGACGATGAGAATGACGCCGCGAGTACTGCCACAGGGATTTCGACACCTCCGCTGCTGAGAGTCCTCACGTTGGAAGCTCGGAGGGACGACGACGACCCTTCTGATCGCTTGACCCGCCTGATCAACGCCCTTGCAGAGATCGCCAGACAGGGGGATGGGACGACGACCTGCCCTACATCTACAACCGCTGAGGTTGTGAATATTTCCGACGATGAAATGACTGATTAGCTCATGAAGTGGGTTGTGGACGGGGTGATTTATTACCTGCTTCTCAATCCAAGGGGGCCGTGTCATGTAACATGGAGTGGGGGGGGAAACAAATGGTGCATAAAGTGAGTATGGATTGCTCCCAGTAATAAATTGGCGGGGCTGACATTCCAAATTTTAACAGCAGATGGTGCAAAATTAAGTGGGGGAATATTGAATGAATTGGCAAAGCTGAAATTCCAAAATTCTCCAAAAGATGGAGCCAAACCGGTGCAGGAGACCAAAGAGAAAGAGGGGTCGGATTATGGGTCACACATGGAAGCACAAAAATGGTTTTTATTTGTATTTTTATTTTACTTGCTTGGCTAACATATATTCTGTAACCGCTTAAAGCAATATTATCACAGAATTAGGCTAAGCTGCCCACCCATATAAAAATAGGGGTGTGTCAAAGATTGTTGGAAAGGGAAGAACAAATGAGTTTTAATTTTATTTTATTTTTTATTTTTTTTTATTTTTCTTTGCTTGGCTGAAATATATTCTGTAACAGCATCAAGCAATATTATCACACAATTAGGAAAAGAGGCCCACCACGAGTGGTGTGTTAAAAAAGGTTAAAACATAAATTCAAGGGCTTTGATTTCTGATTTAAATGGTTGAGTAAAAAGTGTACTTTGAAATATTGGTTTTATGAAAGGAGAAGTAAAGAAAAGAGGAAATAAGGTGCTTGCCGGGGTTTCTACAGATTTTTGGTGGAAAGGGAGTGGGGTGGAACCAGCTGCTCAAACCGCAAGGTTATGACTCATAACTTATGAGCGTGGGAAACTGGACAGTATAGAGGCCAGCGGACACCTGCTCAAACCGCAAGGTTGTGACTCATAGCCTATGAGCGTGGGAAGCTGGACATTATAGACATTATAGAAGACAGTATAGAAAAAAGGGGGGGGGGGGCCAGAGAGGTCTATAAAAAGGTCACCTTGGACATCTGCGGGGCTCTCTCCCGGACCGCGTTCATACGTGAAGAAGCCCGTATGAGTTTCAAGACTTTTTCTACAGCCTTCAAGAGCCTTGTGTGAGACGCAAGATCGCTGGCCTGGATTAACTTGGATTTACTCAAAGAATTGGACTGGACAACTTTGCATGAGAAACTAGGTGAGGGGAGACTTCTTCTGTATGTACGCAAGCGGAGGAGACAGTCATCGGGTAGTCTGTCCTCACGGGGCCTAACTAGTTTCCAAATTGGATTTTAGAAATAAAATCGAACTGATCACTCGACTTTATTTCCACCAAAAAGAAAATAACACCCAATTGGTAGCTACCTTTTCCCTCTTTTCTGATTTTTGTTTTGCAATCAAAAGTGCTCCGGGATTGAATGATTTTATTTGCAAGTGTATCAGTGAGTGGGATTGTTCAGTTTTTGGAGGATTGAGATTTGTAATTCTATTTCATGCTTCTTAAATAAATGTGTTTTATATACTCATTTAATTCGTGGTGCGCTAATTTGTATGCAATTAATTGTTTGAGGTTGGGTTGATAACTCAGTTTATAAATAGGAGATTATTATGGTATGCAAACATACCATAATAAATAACAATAAGGAAGGTTTTCAAATTCGACTTTTCGGATTAGTGTTAGAGCTATAATTAGTAAATGTCCTTCGGGCAAGAGCCCGTTCCTGTTTTTTCGGGCCGCGTCAGAGGCTACTTTGAATGATTTTGAGGGACTAATTTGCCTTCAAAATAAATTGCAAGATAATAATAATCCGATTAAATCATTTTCAATCGTATTAAGTAAAATATTATTTTGTTGGAAACAATCGAATCGGTGGAAGCACTCTCACGGTTAAGTGTTTAAATATATCATGCTAAAATTAGTGATTTAATGCATTAAATCCATTCTCACACACTATCATTGACATACTTCCGCAAATGGGACTTTCTTCGGAGAAATAGGAAGTAAGCTTGTTACTTCCTCAAACCAAGTAGAGCGAGGCCATATCAAAAGTTATTTCGACAAAACTAGCGCTAGAGGGTGCGCTAGACCAACGAATCCTTGAGGTCTTATCAAAGACATCTAAACAATATCCGTAACGTAATACCAGCATCAAACAACCGAAGGGAGCCATCATTACGGCGCGGTCATATTGACGACTCGCCTCGAATAGAGTTACTCGGCTCGCGCGTCGGATGACTTAAAAAGGATTGGCGTCGTAAAGAAATTAGATTGATTCTGGTAGAATTAATTTAACTCGGGTGGTCAGCTACGGACGAGTCCCTTCACCCCCGGCTTATTGAACCCGTTACAGGGGAGCCGGTGCCACTTTAATAAAGTGCGCGTTTGACATGGTCCAACGTAAGACTGTTTAGGGTGAATAAAAATAACTGCAACAAGTTTATTCTGCTATTAACCAGATTCAAACTGGGATTGCAGCCGCCTCAATGCTATATTATGGCCAATATGCAGTTGCATGTTTAGGGTCTTTTCTCTAGGATCTTCAGCCACGACACCCAGGCAGACCATGAAAGAATGTTGATGTTAAAATGTTGGTGGAACTATCCAATAACTACGCAGATCCGATGATCCCTAAGACTTGAGATGAGACAAAATTGAAAAGGCTATTTGTTGACAGTGTCTGTGAGTTACTTCAACCCAAAAGTTCACATAAATTACACATAGCTAATGTTGACCACAAAATGGCATGTGAGCTGGCCAGGAGTCCTGGAATCTTCTGATCTGTAGACAGTATATATATATACTGTATATATATGTATATATAAAATATTTCTGACACGTAACCGGTCCGTGGTGCAAAACAGGTTGGGGACCACTGATTTAGTAGAAGGTGGCTACAGATAAAACTTTGAGTTTATTTTGAAAAACTTACAGGTCACTCACTTAAGTTCAAACGCACGCACAACCAATGCAGCTATATAATAACTCTGCTGCAAACATAGGTTAACGCACTTGGGTTGATAACTGAACCCTGGTCTTTCACACGACAAGCAGAGATACTATCCACGATACTAACGAGGAACATGCCCTGTGTTAGGGCAAGATGGACTGCTTGGCGGGAGAAAGGAAAGGGAGGGGGCAGAAAGGGGAACGCTCACGGGACACATGCGCGTATAACTATTATGTGGATTTTAATCATCTGTAAACGTTATTAAAACAGTACTGAAATGGGGCAATCTGCTGGTCTGGTTCGTATATGCCTGCCTTCAAGTTTAGAGGGCACTACCTTTAGGGGGCGCATTAGAGGTTAGGGTTAAAGGTGAAGGGGTTACCGTTAGCGAGTTAGCAGGTTAGGGGTTAATTGTTAGGGTTTGGTTATTGTTAGGGTTTTAGAGTTAGCGTTAGGGCTTGAAGTTAGGGAATTAGGAGCCTTAGGCCAACCAGATTCCATTTATTCCATTAATCACTGACATTCAGTCTTCAGATCCATGTCACATGGGCTACCAATCGGAATGTAACGGGGTCAACTGGTCTACTATTAGATAGATTAGATTAGATAATCCTTTATTATTCCCTCAATGGGGAAACTCCTGTGTTAGCAGCAGTACACTTAACATATACACACACACACACACACACACACACACACACACACACACACACACACACGCATGCGGGGGAGGGGGTAAAAGATTAAAAAAGTAAAAGATATATATAATTAAAAAATATGGACAATACATACACAATACATAATATACAGTGGAGATAAAAAAATATTAGATAGAAAAATAGTAAAACTGCAAAAAAGCAGGTAAGAAGAGTGTGAGGTAGACAGATATTGCACATATGATTGCACATATGGTTATTGCATGTTATTATTGCATGTTATTATTGTCCGTTAGCTACAGTGATCGGCCTGGTTGTACAGTCTGATGGCAGCAGGGAGGAAGGACCTGCGATGCCTCTCGGTGGTGCATCGTGGGTGACGAAGCCGGTCACTGATGGAGCTCTCCAGGGCTCTGACAGTCTCATGAAGGGGGTGGGAGACATTGTCCATGATGGAGGACAGCTTAGCCACCATCCTCCTCTCCCCCACCACCTCCACCCGGTCCAGACTGCAGCCCAGGACAGAGCCGGCTTTCTTCACCACCTTGTCCAGTCTCTTCTTCTCCGCTGCAGTGATGCCGCTGCTCCAGCAGACCACCCCATAAAAAATGGCGGACGCCACCACAGAGTCGTAGAAGGTCCTCAGGAGGCCGTCCCTCACTCCGAAGGACCTCAGTCTGCGCAGCAGGTGGAGTCTGCTTTGGCCCTTCTTGTATAGGGCCTGAGTGTTGACAGTCCAGTCCAGTTTATTGTTCAGGTGAACACCCAGGTACTTGTAAGAGTCCACAATCTCTATGTCCGTTCCCTGGTTGTTCACCGGCGAGGGGGGGGACTTTGCGCCGGCGGAAGTCCGCCACCAGCTCCTTTGTTTTTCCAGAGTTAATCTGGAGCCGGTTCCGCTGGCACCAGTCCACGAATCTGTGATTCAGTTCTCGGTACTCCGTCTCGTCTCCGTTGTTAATGAGACCGACGATGGCGGAGTTGTCCGAGAACTTCTGGAGGTGGCAGTTTGATGTGTGGTGGGTGAAGTCAGCTGTGTAGATGGTGAAGAGGAGGGGGTCCAGGACGGTAAAAAGCCTTAAAACAAAACGAAGAAGAAAATGACGTAACTTCCCGTTCGCGAACGAGTCGTGTATTGCATTTGCCGTTCACCAACGAACGAATCTGTGAGTGAACGGATCACTCATTGAGTGAATCACTCAGTGAGTGAATCACTCACTGAGTGATTCGCATTTCCAGTTCATCGTGAGAACGGATCAGTGAGGGAACGAATCCTGACTTTCCCGTTTGCAAACGAGTCATTGGGTTAACTGCCTTTCCGTGCATCAACGGATCAGTCAGTGAACGTGTTGCGTCTCCTAGCGTGAACTATGTAAGCCAGAATGTAGATTTACGATTTACTTATAGTAGGTTTTAAATGACGTGTATGCAAACAAAATGCCTAAATGCTATTATCTAATATATCGACTGTAGTTTCACATTAGATTGGTTTGAGATGTACTTTTATTATCATTATTATTATTATTATTATTATAAACATTTATGTTATAACTTGTCTGGTGTTTTATTCCTTGTTTTTATATTCGCCATTCAAAACATAAAAATCTGACATTTGGTTAACTGCTTTATATGACAATATGTATGTTTTACGTTGCTATATGAGTTGGTGTCCCCCAAAATAACAAACGTCGGCATAACGGTTTTTTTCCAACCTTTTCTTCAAACACAAACACATTCGGTATAATAACACCATCAACTACAAGCCAACAAATACAAAATTGAAACATCAATGTCGGCATAACGTGTGTCGGCTTGCAATAGCATAGCAGCAATGCTGTCTGTCACTCACTCACTCACTCGTGAAGACCAATCAGCAGCGCCAGCGAGCGTTAGATGGAGGAGGGACTTCACGCGTCAGTGACGTAACTTCCCGTTCACGAACGAGTCGTGAATTGCATTTGCCGTTCACCAACGAACGAATCTGTGAGTGAACAAATCACTCACTGAGTGAATCACTCACTGAGTGAATCACTCACTGAGTGAATCACTCACTGAGTGAATCACTCACTGAGTGAATCACTGAGTGATTCGCATTTCCAGTTCACCACGAGAACGGATCAGTGAGGGAACGAATCCTGGCTTTCCCGTTCGCGAACGAGTCAATGGGTGAACTGCCTTCCCGTGCATCAACGGATCAGTCAGTGAACGTGTTGCGTCTCATGGCGTGAACATTTCAGTGGGTGAAATGTAGAAGTGTAGATTTACGTTTTGCCATGGAAAGACTGAAACACCACGTCTTTTGTGCTCGTTTTCCCCAAGCTAATGGCTAGTGTGCAAGCGCATGAAGAGACTGCCGGCCGGCCAGCAGACCCCATCTTCAACTTTATTCCATGAAGGGATGCGCCGGTCTGCAACAGCTGGGAGACTATGTTTTTAAATAACATGTTTATGCATATATACGCCAAAATATTGTTCTCCAATCTATCTACTGCAATTTCACATTAAATTGCTGGTTTGAATTTGTATTTTAAAACTTGTCTGGCGTTCGAGTGTTTTATTCCTTGGTTTTATTTTTGCGCATGAAAACGTAAAATGTAAGTCCCAACATTGTAAAAATGAAAACAAAACATACAGGGCGTGTTTTCACGCTGTGTTGGTGTCCCCCAAAATAATAAATGAAGGTTTGTGCGTCTTCCACATCAAATACAGGACAGCAAAATAAGTCAAATCGCCGCGGTTGCGCACAAAAAGGGAGAGCGTTATGGTGGTCCGTTGTCGGAGAATGGGAGGGCTTTACCTTATAGGGTAATGTTTGGGGGTGGGGGAAGGGTTAAAGCACCCCGTCACCTGGATCAAACTAAATCCTTTTCCGGGCAGGGGGAGAGAGTAGGTGCTTGAATTACAGCACGATGTTTACAAACACAAGCCTACCCCCCTCTCCCTCCTGTTAATTGTATAACCCCATGACCCCCTCATCACTTTGTTGTTGTTGTAAGTTTTTTCTTTTGCTGAAGTTATCAGAAGACAAGATGAGTGAGTCAAGAAAAAGAAGTGCCGTGTGGACCCAATTTAATAACATTTCTGATAAAGCTGCAGCATGCAATATTTGCAAAGCAAAGATTTCAACAAAAGGTGGATCTACAGCCAATCTTCTGCGCCACTTAAGAAGTCAGCATCCAACTGTCCAGCTGCAAGAGGTGAGAGAAGACCTTCGCCTGACTGAAGCTACTACCAGCACTGCTAAAGTAAGCACTGTTCAAGCCAGACAAACCAGACTTACTCATTTTATTTCAAGGCCAATTGACCCACTTGGGCAAAAGGCCTTGGATGAAATACTTGCTAAAATGATTGCAAGGGATTTTCAACCCTACTCCATAGTGGAAGACCCTGGATTTCGGCAATTTACAAAGGCACTGAATTCAAACTGTATTCTACCTAGCAGAAAAACCTTGTCAAATACAGTCATCCCTGATTTGCACAAGAGAACCGTCGAAAAAATGAAGGACAGGGTGTGTGTTTGACCGCTGACTGCTGGACATCGAGGACCACAACATCATTTATGTCAGTGACATGCCATTTCATTGACAATTATGAGATGGTCTCTGTCCTGCTGGAATGTTTTGAAATGAGTGAGAGACACACAGCCAACCACCTATCGAAGCAGCTCGTAAGAGTTGCAAGGGAACGGGACATTTCAGACAAGATATGTGCCTGTGTATCTGATAATGGTGCAAATGTAGTAAAAGCAATTCAGATCACAGGTTATCCTCACCTTTTCTGCTTTGCCCACACCCTCAATTTAATTGTCGATAGTGGCATGATTGCAATAAAAGAAACGATGGAAAAAGTAAAGGCAATTGTTGAATATATGCACAAAAGCACAGTTGCCGCTCAAAAACTGCGAGCCACCCAAAAACAGTTAGGCTTGCCAGAAGCTCGCTTGAAGCAAGACTGCCCCACAAGGTGGAATTCAACATTGTACATGATCCAAAGTACTCTTGTGAACAAAGATGCAATAATTACAACTTTAGCACTTACAAATCCAAAATTGTCACTCCTAACACCAGAGGAATGGGAGGGAATAAAGCAGGCCTGTAACATTTTGAAGCCCTTCGAAGAAGTCACCAGGGAATTATGTGGCCAGAGGTACATATGTGCATGATCGTATTTTCGAAGTGTAATTTTGCCCTTAATTTTAAAGGCTTTGCTTTCAGTGTCCCTTTAAAATAAAAAATAATCAGAAAGAAAAAAACATTTGCCTTTTGTAGTTTTCAAGCAAATGTACTAATCATTACTGCTAATGCTAAACATTTCATATGCACCAACAACATGCATTCATATGATCATTGTTGTTATCAGAGTCAAACCTTTTTTTCCCTTGTCTCAGATACTATGTTACTGCATCAAAGGTGATTCTTCTTGCGAGAGGATTACAGAAGATAATCACAAATAAATAAAGAATTGCAAACATGACGGCGCCTGTGACAGCCATGGTGGAGACGATTGCGAGACAAATGTCAAACAGGTTCCACAAGATTGAGGCACATGTTTTGCTATCTGAAGAGGCAGCACTGGACCCAAGGTTCAAAAAGAAGGCCTTCGGCAGGGAGGAGGATCCCGATAGGACCTACCAGCATCTTAGCAATGCTGCTGCTAAGGTGAACCTTCCCAACCAGCAAGCTGAAGGAGAAGCAGAAGAAACAGCACAGCCTCAGAGTTCCGGGCAGGACAGCCAAATCTGGCAGGAATTTGACCAGCGGGTCTCAGGACTTGTGAGCAGCTGTCGTAATGCATTAACGGATTCAATGCTGGAGGTGCGTGCTTTTGTGGAAGAGCCCCTTATAAGTAGAGGTTCAAACCCCCTCTCTTGGTGGCAAAGTAGAGGTGTGGTTTATCCAAGACTTTCTCATGTGATGAAAAAGAGACTCTGCATTGTGGCTACATCTGTCCCGTCTGAGAGGATTTTCCGCAAGATGGGGCAGATATTATCAGAGAGATGAAATTGACTGAGTTCATCAAAAGTTAGTCAGCTTGTATTTTTGAATGCAAATCTGAAGTAAGAGCAAAAGAAAGTACAATGCATAGGACATTTTTACTTGACTTTGTTTGACTGTTTTGGTGTGTTTGCTTTGTTGATAACTGGATTTTTTGGGTCACTTTTTGGGGAATTTCTACCTCTTAGTGAAGTATTATTTTGCACAATTTTGGTGTGTTTGCTTGTTTGGTTACTGATTTTTTTTTGTCCCTTTTTTTAAAATGTCTACCTCTTAGTAAAGTATTATTTTGCACAATTTTGGTGTGTTTGCTTGTTTGGTTACTGTATTTTTTTAAACACTTTTCTAGCTCTTAGCGTTGTATTATTTTGCACAAAAATTATTTTGTATTGGACTTTTGCTTTAAAGTCTTTGTTTCAGTATCTTTTTATGTATTTCCGTATTTTATACACCTCGCCGTGAAACAAAACGAAGAAAATGATGTAACTTCCCGTTCACGAACGAGTCATGAATTTATTATTATCCATCAGTCAGTGAATATGTTGCGTCTCCTGACGTGAACTGTGCAAGCCAGAATGTAGATTTACGATTTACTTATAGTAGGTTTTAAATAACGTGAATGCATATATATGCCTAAATATTGTTATCTAATATATCGACTGCAGTTTCACATTAGATTGCTGGTTTGAGACGTACTTTTATTATTATTATTATTATTACTATTATTTTAATGAACATTTATGTTATAACTTTTCTGGTGTTTTATTTCTTGTTTTTATATTCGCCAATCAAAACATAAAAATCAGACATTTGCTTAACTGCTTAAATTAACAAATGTCGGCATAACGGTTTTTTTTTTTCAACCTTTTATTCAAACACAAACACATTCGATATAATACCATCAACTACAAGCCAACAAATACAAAATTAAAACATCAACGTCGGCATAAAGTGTGTCGGCTGGCAATGGCATAGCGGCAATGCTGTCTGTCACTCACTCGTGAATCTTCGCGAACGACCAATCAGCAGCGCCAGCGAGCGTTAGATGGAGGAGGGACTTTACGAGTCAGTGACGTAATTTCCCGTTCACGAACAAATAAGTGACGCAACTTCTCGTTCACGACCGGGTGAGAGACTGTTGCCAACGGATCAGTGTGTAGGTGTTGTATTATAGAAAGAAATGTGTCAATTACCCGAGCCAATTATTATTATATATAGGTTCTGTAGTTGTATTGTTTGATGTGTATGGGTTGTTGCCACTGGATGTTATAAAAAAAAAAAAAAAAAAGCCGTATCAGTGTGTGTGTGTGTGTGGGGGGGGGGGGGGGGGGAGAGAGAGATTCATTGAACGATTCGTTTGAACGAATCCTTTGAGTGAACTGATTCTAAGGATTCAGTTCACCTAAAAGAACTGGAATGCACATCACTAGTGGTAATTACATAGTATTTTGCATTTACTAATTTGTTACATACAGTTTAGCAAGCAAATGCACAGTTCCAGAGTACAATTAATAACATGTGTTTTGTTTTGTCGTTTAATGTGGGTTTGTCCGCCAGTTTTGTGTGTTCGTCTCGTCGTACCGGGTTGTGCTTCAAGTGCGGCGGGCTGGTTCTGCTCGACATCGGCGAAAGCGAGTTTTGTGGCGACCTGAACTTTGAAGCGGGGACATTAAAGGCGCTCGGTCTGCGCCGTCCTGGAGCGTCGCCGGACTCGCCTGCTATTCTTCCCCCGGTTGGGCGTCCGGGCCTGGCTGGCGGCCACCCCAGCTCGCCCGTCCGTGCCTTCCATTCTTCTGGCGGACGTTCGATCGCTGGACATCAACATGCCTGCTGAGTTCTGCGGACCGGACAGTGCGTAGCTGCTGTGCGTCTGGAGCGGATGGCGCGCTATCGGGCGGACCGGGCCATTGTACGAGGGGGAACATCGCGTGGAGGTGGACTGTGCGTCTACATCCGTGAAGAATGGTGCCGGGACTTTGTTGTGGGATGCCAGCACTGCTCGCCACTGGCGAAGTTTGTGATCTCCGGGCTGTTGGGGTCCTGAACTCTCTCCCCGTTGTTTTACTTGTGTGTTAATCGTGTGCTGTGTCTCGTCACCGTGGGATAGGGGGAACGGTATTTCGGTTTCTTTGTGTGTCCTAGCATGAAGAAATTGACAATAAAGCTGATTCTGATTCTGAACATGCTCAAAACCGTTCAGTGTGTGACAGCACCTAAACTCCATGTGCGTACTACTGCGCTTACTTTTTGCTTTAAACAGTAAAACCAGGGGAGAGCGCGGACGCAGTCCCCCACTACCAGAAATTATGCAGTCGAGATTCCCACATTCGGAGAATTCGCAGAGGTCAGCACAACCGGAGTGTAATGGCTGAGCCTCTCCCTGGGTGAACCACCTTCTTGATCACGGCGTCTCCCCTGCCAGGTAAGTATGAATTGGATCAGTTACCCGGCCGCCGTCTTTACCGCACACGCCATCTTCAGTCACGGGCTTAATTTCGCCAAACGTGTGGCACACATACACACTCAGTGGATGAAACAGGATTTGTAGAACTTTTTATATAGTACCTTTAGTCATTACAAAACCAAAGCATGATAAATTAAGTAAAAAATAGATTAAAAAAGACGACCATCATGCTTTGCTTCTTTTCCTACCCTTAATTGCCCCTACACCCGCGCCTTTGTTCACCTCCTTTTTCTTAGAGTCGCCATCTAGTGGTGATGGCAGCAACCCAACAAAATAAAGTGAAATAATATATCTGCAAAAACATGCCCATCACGCATTGCCTCTTTTAACCTGAGAACCCTAAAACTATGAATTTGTATTTATTGAAAACCTCCAGGGCAGCTCGGTGGTGCACTGGGTAGCACGTCCGCCTCACAGTTAGGAGGGTGCGGGTTCGATTCCACCTCCGGCCCTCCCTGTGTGGAGTTTGCATGTTCTCCCCGGGCCCGCGTGGGTTTTCTCCGGGCACTCCGGTTTCCTCCCACGTCCCAAAAACATGCTTGGTAGGCCGATTGGCGACTCCAAATTGTCCCTAGGTGTGAGTGCGAGTGCAAATGGTTGTTTGTCTCTGTGTGCCCTGCGATCGGCTGGCAACCGGTTCAGGGTGTCCCCCGCCTACTGCCCGATGACGGCTGGGATAGGCTCCAGCACTCCCGCGACCCCCGTGGGGACTAAGCGGTTCAGAAAATGGATGGATGGATGGAAGTTTTGAAAACGACATTTTCTTGAAAATTTGAGAATAAGAATTGTAATTAAAATTCTTGAAACAATGATAGGAAAATCTCAAGCAAAGAAACACATTTTAATTATATTTTAGAACGGTTACGTAAATTCTTGCTGCCTCTCAAGCCGAAACGTCTTACATTTAGATCAGACCCCATCAAGTCATAATTGACAGCTTAACCCTGTAAGAATGAAGCGAATGGATTGAAATGGTTTTCTTACATATTGAACTGTTGATTTGACCAGGAGAGGGGGTGCACCGTGCCTGGAGATACTGCTATATCAAGTCGATGCGTGGAGTGGACGGGGCAAGCCCCTTTTCCAAATCCCTATTCCAAATAAATCAATTAAATATGTGGTCCCCAGATGGGGGACGTATCAGCTATTAAACTGATAAGAACAGATACTACACTTGATCTTAGCCAAAAGGCCGAGAAGCGATAACCCGAAATGGCTCTGAGGCAACGACTTAAATAAAAAGACTACCAATTCAAGTTACGGTTGCATGTATCAACTGATGCTAATGCCACATATGACCCCTGTGAATTCCCCAAATGTGGGAATCTCGACTCCATAATTTCTGCTAGTGGGGGATTGCGTTCTTTCTGTTTAAAACAAAACTTTTGCGCAGTAGTACGCACATGGAGTTTAGGTCTACAGTGCTGTGACACACTGAACGCTTTTGAGTAGTGATGGACACATGAGGCTTCCTTGGTGTAACTGCCGAAGTCGAAGCAGTTGTGTCTTTCGCCGCTGGGCGGAGCTGTTGTGGCTCTGGCGAAGCTTCAAGTTTTGCATGGTGTGCAAATTATTTTTGTGTGAATTTATTTTTGTTCCTTGTTATTTGTATATAGTTTGTAGCACTGTCTTGTTGATATTAAGTTGCGATAGAAACCGGTGGTAAGTTAGACTTCGAGGGCACTTCCTGTTTCCGGGAAAGAAGCGGGAAGGTGACGTGATGCAACAGCGCAATAGTTAAGGGCCGACCTAGGATGCGTCATCGCGAAGCTACTAAGTCAAAACAGTAAAGTACCCGGTTGTTCACTGGCAGGCCAAAATATGTGTTGTCACCAGTTCTACGGTGTGGCTGTGATGTCAATGAATTAAGATCACAGTAAACATCTGTAACAAAGAACTCTCGTCTCTTTAGTGAAGAAACTGGCACACTTGGGATTTGAGGCTTTCCCACCAAACGGTTTGCAAATAGGTTCATTTCTCGAGGCTTCAGGTGCACACAACCCCTCCTGCTGGTCAAAAGGAGTAATTTATTCCATTAATGAGAATTACATTCACCTTTATATTTTGCTTCATGCAGCCTGATCAAAATGAATAAAACTTCTCTCTGTATGTGCATTCACGTGTAACATTGAAGGAGGTGGACGTGTGTTTCAATATGTAAATAAATACCATCATTGTCTATTAAGAAACTAAAAGTTGATGGAGCACATTTTGTTTTGAAGGGCTGCTGTGTTTTAACAAGGAAAGACTGATGTGCTTATGGATGAAGATGACTTGTACTTGTGATTGTGCTTGTGAACAGTAAAGGTTCAAGATTCAAGAATTTTTATTTGCCATGTTTGAGCGTGCCAAACAAGGAATTTGACTTCGGTACATCACAGCCTCTGTTCAACATTTTGGTAACTAACAACACTCAGGACGTGTGAAAAATGACAAATATTCTCCCAGGAGGGCAACGAAAAACTCAAAACTCCAACTAGGGCAAATGAGAAACCTTGAGAAGAGACCACAGATGGGAGGGTCCCTCTTCCAGGATGACCAGGCTGCAATGGATGCAGAGAGGACACAGTACAAATAGTGTAGACAATTCAAAAAAAGGTGTGGAGAGCGGGATGTTATTGCACAGCAATGACTCTGAGACTCTAAGAGTGGTGTGAGTTCATCAGAGCAACAACCTGGGGGAAGAAGCTGTCTCTGTGTCTGCTGGTTTGGGCGTACAGAGCTCTATAACGCCGTCCGGAGGGGAGTAGTTCAAACAGACTGCAATCTGGGTGAGAAGGGTCTATAGAGATGTTACTTGCACGTTTCCTGGTCCTGGACAGGTACAAGTCTTGGATAGATGGGAGGTTGATTCCAATGATCTTTTCTGCAGTCCTGACTGTCTGTTGCAGTCTGTGCTTGTCTTGTTAGGAGGCCGATCCAAACCAGACAGTGATGGAGGTGCAGAGGACAGACTGGATGACGGCAGTGTAGAAGGTCTTCCCGCAGCAGGTTGAACTTCTTGAGCTGTCTCGGGAAGTACAGCCTCTGCTGGGCCTTCTTCCGGACAGAGTCTATGTGGCCGGTCCATTTCAGGTCCCGAGAGATTGTGGTTCCCAGGAACTTGAAGGTGTCTGTGGAGAGAATAGTATTACTGCGGATAGTGAGGGGTGAAAGTGGTGAAGGGTCTCGCCTGAAGTCCACTGTCATCTCCACGGTCTTGAGCGGGTTCAGCTCCAGGTGGTTTTGGCTGCTCGTGGACCAGCCGCTCCACCTCCTGTCTGTACGCAGTCTCGTCACCGTCCCGGATCAGTCCGATGAGAGTGGTGTCGTCCGCATACTTCAGGAGCTTCACAGGAGAGTCACCTGAGGAGAAATTGTTGGTGTAGAGAGAGAAGAGCAGTGGGGAGAGGACGCACCCCTGAGGGGCGCCAGTATTGGTGGTCCGGGTGTCGGATGTGATGCTCCCCAGCCTCACACTGTTGGCCAGGAAGCTGGTGATCCACTGACAGGTGGAGGCAGGCACCGCGAGCTGGATGAGCTTCTGTTGGAGGACGCCAGGAGCGATGGTGTTGAACGCCGAGCTGAAGTCCACAAACAGGATCCTGGCGTACGTTCCTGGGGTGTGCAGGTGGTGCAGGATGTAGTGCAGTCCCATGTTGACCGCATCATCCACCGACCTGTTTGCCCGGTAGGCAAACTGGAGGGGGTCAAGCAGGGGGCCCGTGACATCCTTCAGGTGGTTCAACACTAACCTCTCCAAAGATTTCATGACCACAGATGTCAGAGCGACAGGTCTATAGTCATTCAAACCTGTGATGGCGGGCTTCTTGGCCACCGGAACGATGGTGGAGCTCTTGAAGCACGAGGGCACCTCACACAGCTCAAGGGAACGGTTGAAGATCCGTGCAAAGGTGGGTGCCAGCTGTTCAGCACAGACTTTCAAGCAGGACGGTGACATGGCGTCTGGGCCCGGTGCCTTCCTGATCTTTGGTCTCCGGAACATCTGCCGCACTTCCTCCTCGCGGATCTGGAGTGCGGGCGCGGCCTCTGCAAGAGAAAGAGTAGGTGACAACGGTGATGGAGGTGTGGACAGAGCGGTTGTGGGGGGAGGTGAGTATGTTGATTGTGCTGCAGGAGGTCCTGTAGTGTGGGAGGACCAATCAAACCTACAGTAGAACCTGTTTAGCTGGTTTGCAAGCCTTGGGCTCTCCACAGGACAGGGGGTTCGTTTCTTGAAGCCGTGATGCTCTGCAGACCTTTCCACACTGTTGAGGGATCAGGATTGGCAGAGAGGTGTCTCTCCAGGCTCTCCCCGTAACACTTGCTGGCTTTCCTGACCTCTCGGTTCAGTGTGTTTCTGGTCTGCTTGAACAGGTCCCGGTCGCCGCTCCTGTAGGCCTCCTCCTTGATTAAAGATTAAAGTCCCAATGATCGTCACACACACACCTGGGTGTGGTGAAATTTGTCCTCTGCATTTAACCCATCCCCGTGTGATTTTAATCCATCCCCTGGGGGAGAGGGGAGCAGTGAGCAGCAGCGGTGCCGCGCTCGGGAATCAGTTGGTGATCTTGACTTTGCGCAGCCTCCTGAGGTTCGGTGTAAACCAAGGTTTGTCGTTCTTGTACATGCAGAAGGTCTTGGTCTCCACACACAGATCCTCACAAAAACTGATGTATGATGTGACAGTGTCGGTGAGTTCATGCAGGTCTGAAGTTGCAGCTTCAAAAACTCCCCAATCGGTGCAGACAAAGCAGGCTTGGAGGTCCTGCCTAGACTCCACTGTCCACTTCCTCACAGTCCTCACCACAGGCTTAGAAGTCTTTAATTTCTGCCTGTAGGCCGGGATCAGATGAACTAGACAGTGGTCTGAGAGTCCTAAAGCTGCACGAGCCACAGAGTGGTGTGCATCCTTAATTACGGTGTAGCAGTGGCCCAGTGTCTGTGCCCCTCTGGTGGGACACGTTATGTGCTGTCTGTATTTGGGGAGTTCGTGTGCGAGGTTCGCCCAGTTAAAATCACCCAGAACAATGATTTGTGAATTTGGTAGAGGTTTCTCCATGTCTGTCACCTGGTCAGCCAGCATCTACGTGGCTTCACTCGCATGTGTGTGTGGCGGAATGTAAGCAGCCGCCATGACGATCGAGGAGAACTCCCATGGTGAATAGAACGGCCGGCAGTTTATGAAAAGTGTTTCTAGGAGAGCGCTGCAAGACTCTTTCGACACCGTGACATCAGTACACCAACGTTCATTAATACAGAAACAGATACCACCTCCCTTTGATTTTCCGGTGAGCTCCGCGCTGCGATCTGCACGCATTAGCCGAAACCCAGCTAACTCCACGGCGTGGTGGGGGGTGCGTCCGTCAAGCCACGTCGCAACGAAGCACAGCGCGGCGGATCTGCTCAAGTCCATGTTCCTTGAAGTGAGGAGCAGGAGTGCTTGTGCAATTGAGGGGGGTGGTTATTGGTTTTTATTCAAAAACAATATTTTTTGCCAAATTACAATAGACTGTCATGTGCCCATTCAAATGGGTACCACCAGAAATTAAACTGCATTGATAAACGAGGGCTTAAATGTGATTGTCTGTCTGCACTCGGCATTATTTCTCTGTTTATGTTCACATACGTATATGTCGGTATAAATTAGGTGAATGTATGACTGTTGCACGGAATATGATATAGGCGGCTATCCGTTGCGATACTGATATTTTCACAGAGAAAGAATGCTCCGCTTTCGCAGAGCATAAAAAAAAATTGAGATAGACTCTTATTGTTCCTCCCCACGGAAATCTTTAGTAAAAGGCGAAAGATTTATTCGATCTGAAGAGAAAAAAGTGTGATCTGATAATCTGGGTGAAAACGGGCCACCCCACTGCTGGTCTCACCAAATTCACAGGCGGTCTCACACTCAAATTGCAGCAACCATTCCTTCTAAAACAAACAATAGACGTTCATAGATTTACTATACTTAGAACAGGGGTCTCAAACTCCAGTCCTCGGGGGCCGCATTCCTACATGTTTTCCAAGTTTCCCTCGTTAAACACACCTGATTCAATTATCAGGCTCCTGCAGAACGTGAGGATGAACTGCTCATTTGAATCGGGTGTGTTTAACGCGGGAAACTTGGAAAACATGTAGGAATGCGGCCCCCGAGGACTGGAGTTTGAGACCCCTGACTTAGAAGGACTCAACCTAAATAGAAGGTTTAAACGAGTATTTTGTGTTCATTAATGTCTTTTTTACTTCAAACATTGTTGGTGCACAGGATTGTAGGTACCTGGTCGAACACTGACGGCGCTCATTCTTTCAAACAGCGTCACCTATTGATTGGGCGTCTATTTTGAGTATTGAAGGTAAAAACAGTTGTATGTCTCTGTACGTGTACTTTTGGTATGAGAGAACGGGAAATGATCCCATCTCTGTGTTTTACCAAAATGCCATATTGAACTCAAGCGAAGCAAATACGCACGAAAAATAAACACAAATGTTGATATGAACGTAAAAGAGCCGCATGAAACCAGCCAAAGAGCCGCATGCTGCTCGCGAGCCGCGGGTTGGCCACCGCTGCACTATATAATATTATAGTTTCAACATACGATAATACCACATCTCCCTTTTTCCAGAGATCATAGGGTAGACTGCCTTTGTTTCGTCAGACCTTAGAGGATTATTCTGCCTCTTGTGTAGAAAGGTCTGTTCCTAACCTTTGCCAAGTTTCAGGGCATCCTGATGGCATGAGTGACTCTTTTGGGTTGTGTCGCTCTTGTATGCATGTCCTGCAGTTCAGTATTATTTCGTTCACTTGCTGGCTGAGTCCCGGCCACCACACAGATTGACGTGCACGTGCTTTACATTTCACGACACCTAAGTGTCCTTCGTGTAATTTGAATAGCACGTCGTTCCTCATTGCAGAAGGTATTACCAGTCGTGTAATTTAGCAGTAAGCCATCTTTCACTGTTAATGTAGCTCGCTCCGGCCAGTAGTTTTTCAGCGCTGGTTCCTGTTTTGCATGTGCTGGCCATCCTTCCATGCACATGGTCATGACACGCGAGCAGACACTGTCGGCTTTCAATTGCTCTTTCAGGTTTTCTGTATATGATGAGCTGACAGGTAGACTCTCAGTGACACAGTCTGTTAGAGTGGTGCTCACTCTAACTTATTTTTGCAAGAACCACACGGGAGACAGTATGCCCTTTTTAAGCATTTGCAAATGGAGAACCATTCGTCGCTGTGCGTACAGCGATGATCGAATGAGGTCTGGCTCAGGCCTCTTGCAAGAGCATATTTATTAAGAACAAGCAGGGTGGGGGTGACATTGGACATGTTTGGTGGTCACCTCAGCAACTGGTTAATCAGTGCGGAGGGTCCCAGCTCATTGTTTTACAAGGTCGTGGAAACAGAAACTAGTGGAGCATTTTAGATGACTAACTAAGCAAGAATGTTTCCACACCATTTGGAAAGTTTCAACAACTGAATGGTTAAACTTTTCAGAGTCAAGGAATGGTTTAAACAAAGTTAATAATTCTAGTCTACATTCCAACATAATCATACGATCAAGATAATCTGTAAACCCTAACAGTCCACAAATATGTTTGTGCTCTCCATCAGCTCCTGGTCATCAGTGGACATGCGTAATTTTACAGGTGCACGTGAAAGTGTGTCTGCCGTCCAAAGCGACTTTCCTGGTACGTGCACGATGGAGTATGAGTAGCGCATCAGCCTCATCCTGAAACCCTGGATTCTCTGTGGCAAAAGATCCAGTGCTTGGGCTCCGAGCAGGCTGAGAAGGGGTTTATGGTCGGTCTCCAGGCAAAACTCCTTTCCGATGAGGAAATCCCGAAACCGTTCACAGGCCCATGTGAGGCCCATGTGAGGCCCATGTGAGGCCCAGAGCCTCCTTCTCCACCTGTGCGTATCGTTGCTCAGTTGGAGTGAGTGACCGTGATGCGTAAGCCACAGGCTTCCATCCTTCCCCCATTTCTGGAGAATTACGCCCCCCAACCCATACGATGATGCATCAGCAGATACTTTGGTGTCTCTGCCCGGGTCATACATAGCCAGCACCGGAGGAGAGGACAGAGCTTTCTTTCGGTCTTCAAACGCTGCTGCCTGGTCCACGTCCCAGACCCAGCAGTTTTTCTTTGAGAAGAGGTCACGGAGCGGTTTATCTTTTTCAGCTAGCTGGGGAATAAACCTTCCCAGCTGGTTGACCATGCCGAGAAAACTCCTTAATTCACTCACATGTGTGGGCTCTGTCATGTCTGTGGTGGCATCTGTCTTTTTTGGGTCAGGGCGGATGCCTGCGGCTGTGATGATATGGCCCAGGAAGACTACTTCGCTCTTGGAGATTTCACACTTGTCCACATTCAGTGTGATGCCTGCTTTTTCCAGTCTTTGTAGCACGGCATTAAGTCGAGTGTCATGCTCTTCCTGGCCCCGCCCCCACACCAACAGATCATCGATGTGACAAACCACACCGTTGAGCCCCTCTGTGATCTCCGCCATCCTGCACTGGAAATGCAGAGAACTTGCAGAGAAGAACCAGTGGAAACACAGAGTCATTGTCAGTCTTTTTGTACCTTTAATCAGGATTCTGCTATTGGCTGTAATGAAGATTTGGCACACAAAACGTTTGTATATTCCTGAATTGTTAAAGGAGTGCTTTCAGGCCTCCTCAGTTTAACATTGTTTTAGTGATCAACACACCAAAACATCTGCAACAGAGAAAACTTGGCATTTTTTCTTTTGGTTTTTGATGAACTGTAAACTGACAATGGAGGGGTCTGCAGTCCATCTCGGGCCATGGTAAAGGGGCTGATCGGAAACCAGCTTATGGGGACAAGGACCGGGTGGATGAACTCAATCTCTTCTTCAACAGATTTGATTCCGCCTCCCCCCCACCCCTTCACCTCGATCCGCATCTCATTCTGCCACCTTCGACACTCCAGCCCCCCCGCCAGCTCCCCCCCCCCCCCCCCCCCCGAGTCACTCTTCTGTCTCCACTCCATCACCCCGGTCTTCCGACATCCCCCTCTCCTTTACAGATCTTGAGGTGAGGAGTCACCTCAGAAAGATCAAAGCAGGGAAGACCCCGGGCCCAGACGGCATCTGGCCGAGACTGCTCAGGGACTGTGCGGACCAGCTGAGCGGTGTGGTCAGGTACCTGTTCAACCTGAGCCTGAGCCTGAACAAGGTCCCAGTACTGTGGAAGACCTCCTGCGTGGTCCCTGTACCAAAGGTGCCGTGCCCCAAGGAGCCTAACCACTTCAGGCCTATTGCCTTGACTTCCCACCTGATGAAGACTATGGAGAGGATCATCCTGGGTCACCTGCGTTCCCTAGTGGGAGCGCAGCTTGACCCAGAAGGAGCTAGTGGACATCTCCAGCTCCTCCAACTCCTTAAATAGGCCGGAGGTCGTCAGGTCGTTCTCATACAGGCTGCCGATGCATGAGGATGAGGACGAAGATGGAGGCAACTCAAAACCCCTACCGATGGTGCAGCCAGGGTCCTCATTAGGCCCTGCCTGCCAAATGCTCGTATCTGGCAAGAAGGGCTGCCTCGGCACCGCCAAGTGGCCAGTCAGGTCCGCTTTGCGTGCCTCAAAGTGGCTGAACGTGACAGAGGGGGGGTGCCGGTGCGGGGATGTCAGGTACACGCACTGCAAACACAAAAACGCCAGTCACTCCCGAGATGAGATTCACTGCGAGTCTTCCATCACTAAACAGAATGCTCAGTTTGGATTGACACGCTCTGTCAGGTGATCAGTTCAAAAAATTCAAAGAAACATTTTCTGAGACGTACCTGTATTATTATTGCCCATCAAAGAAGCATGCGGTTGGACATTATTGGTGCGTTCCAATTTTTTGGTACTGCACCACACTCTCTTTTTCTCTTGACCCTGCACAAAACACAAAATCATGTCATTTCACACAAAAACACTTTTTTTCTTTTTTTTTTTATTGTTCCGATGGATTCTAACTCACATAGTTATCTCGACAGGACCAATCCGGGTGCAAGCTGGCATGGATCTGGTTGAGCCAATCCGATTCATTAAAGTACTTTTCCTGCTCGTCCTGCGTGAGCGACTTCCACTGTGGATTTAATGAGAAAGTGTCAAAAAAAAACATGCGCGCGTGAATGCGTGCGCATCGTACTTACCATCTGCCCCAAGATTTTATTAACGGATGCGCTGTCTGTACGCTCTCCGCTTGAATTTTCAAGTTGAGCTTTGACAAAAGGCCGCTGCTCCTTCATAAATAACATAAACGCATTCGGTGGTTTTTTGATATACGGCTTGGAAGGAGTCTGGGGTTCTTTTGTCCAGCTGGAAAATCAAAAGCACAAGCAAACGCATGTCACCATCGTGTGGGCATTCAAAGGAATACATTTTGCAGAAACTGAGGATTTACCGTGCATTTTGGGGTGTTGGTGGTAAGATCGGAGTGAGCAGGTAACATCCTGGTGGTCGTATGTTATTGGACAAGTGTCCAAGGCTACAGAAAAATACGAACGTTAGACTGCAGAAATGTTGACGATAGAAACATGATATGATATACAGTTGTTACTTACATCACTCGATCAGGCAGGTGGCACCAAGGTTCCACCAAATGTGCATCCAGAATCTGCAAAAAAAAGTTATTAATTGTTTTATGAGAAACATGTAACTATTCCATTTTTCATGTTCTCGTGCATGATTCTCCTCAAAATCCAGAGTTTGCATGAGTTGTTCATACTTTAATCTTCATTCAAATCTGGCTGCAATTCCTCATTAAACATCTGGAACACTAAATTAAACATTTTAGTTTTCAGTTGAGTTTTTCCGTCCCGAATTGTAATTGTGTCTTCAAGTTTGTGCATGTTCCAATAAGTTTCAGAAAAGTTATTTATGCGAAAACGTTTCTTTATTGAAGTTATTTGGGTCTAAAACTTTTCCCTACCTGTTTTTGACGGTTTTGCATCATCTTTAAATCGGCGTTGGTTAATTTTTGTGCGTCTGATCGATGAGTTCCTGACTTCCGAAATGATGTCTATCCGTTATGATCGGCGTTATCATTGAGGCATACTTAAAAAAATTTTTTTTAAAAAAGGCCTCCTGGCTGAGTGTGATCGTTTTGAAGTTGTCACGCCAGTGGTCCAGCCGCGTGGGATCGTACACGCACAGAGGTTTGGATTGTCTCACAGGAGGGAGCTGAAAGAAATCTCCAACAGCAAGAACAGACATGCCACCAAAAGGTAAATTAATTCCTTTGATTTGTTTCAACCTGGCATTCACGTAGGCAAAGAGGTCTTTTGACACCATGGAAATCTCATCGATGATGAGTATTTCGGCGATCGACAGCTCGGCTCTGACTTCGTCCAGTTTATTGCCCAGGCCGTGGTACGGGCAGTGGCGTAGCCAAGCCGGGGCGAGCCGGGGCGGCGCCCCGGTTAGGACTCCCTGCGCCCCGGTTGAAAAAAATCGAGCTTTTTCGATTCTTCATTTTCATGCCGTTTTTTTCTTTCGGTCTTGCGCGAATGTGCTTGCGCTATTCTATGTGCGCGATGTTATCCATTCACCGTTTGCCTCCCGGACCCGGATGTTGTTTTAGCGATCAGCGAACGGCGTGGGTGATGTTCGATTTTTTTTCTCCTACATGAAGATGAATAAAAAGCGAATTACCGATTTCTTTGGTGTACCTAAAGAAAAAAATTGTCAGGAAGAGGATGATGCTTCTCGCTCTAGCTGTAGCATTGGTAGAGTTCCTGAAAGTCGACTCGGGAGCGACTCAGTCAGAGTCGAGCAGTGCCAGTGTCACAATCACTATCGAGAATGGTTCTGCATGCACGAGTGGCAGTGCAACGCCAACTGGTACAACTAGTGCTACTGCTGCTGATGAGACCGCTGGTTCTCCTGCTGCTCTTGATGGTGATCCTGCTCCTGATCGGCATGCAACTCTTACTCAGCAAAAAATGGGTAGGTTATATACTATATAGCCTGTGAGCATGGCCTAATTTAGTTGTTGAATAAAACTAATTTAATAATTAGTAGCCTAATTATTCAAATTATTATTAGCCTATATCAAATTATATTAGGCCTAATTTAGGCCTAATATTAATAAATTATTTGGGGCCTACTGGTTTAATAGATAAGTAATAAATTATTACTTCTACCTGTACCAGTACTATCATTCTGACTGCCAATGTATGTGCTTTTTGACTGGTTATAGATGAGATTTTGTTTTTATCCTTTTTATTTTTTGCATATTCATTTTCATATCCAGCTTTAAATTTTTTAAAAGTAACTCCACATTCATATTTTATTTCATAGATATGATTAGAAATAACTACATCAGAAACTAATCTGGTTATTTGTTTTCTTTTGCCAGTAGCTGCGCCATCAGATATTTCATCTGCTCCAGAGAATGGACCAGCACAGCCAAAACTGCAGAAGTTCCCAAGGACACTCTTCTCCAAAGAAGGAGCAAAGAGAAAGGACTACAGAGCCTTCAATCCTGCGTGGTACAAGTGTTATCCCTGGATAGAATACTCTGTGGAGGCCAACAAAATGTACTGTTTTCACTGCCGGGCACTGGACAAGCACAATCGCCAGGAGATTGAGGAAAACAGAAGATATGTGACTTACATTGTAAACACAATTGTGTTTCTTGGACGCCAAGGACTCGCTCTGAGAGGGTCTGACGAAAGCTCAGGTTCTTTTCAGAGGGGGAATTTTCTAGAGTTGGTCGATTACACTTCCAAGCTCAGTCCAGAGTTTGCTTCGCTCAAGAAGAAAATGAGACGCAATGCCACCTACCTCTCACCTGAGATCCAGAATGAGCTCATCACACTGATAGGCAATCATCTCCTGGATGAAATCTCTGATGAACTAAGCAAAGTTAAATACTTCTGTCTGTCTGTCAGCAGATGAGACTAAAGACACATCGCACCAGGAGCAGCTTTGTGTCACACTACGCTACCTAAAGGATGGCAATGTGGTTGAACGGTTTGTGGGATTTCATCCTTTGGAGCAGCTGAATGCAAGATTCATGGCTGAGAAGATAACCAAAGTGGTCAGCAAAGTCGTTCCTATGGACAAATGCGTTGCCCAGGTCTATGATGGTGCTGCAGTGATGAAGGGACAAAAGAATGGAGTAAATGCTATCATCAGCCAGGACTATCCGAAGGCATTGTACTTGCACTGCCAGAGCCATGTGCTGAATTTGTGCTTGGTGGGCACGGTGTCTTCTGTTCAAGAAGCAGAAGGTTTCTTTTGTGTTTTGAAAACCTTATATGCATTTGTTACTTCATCTGCTGTCCATCCCAAGTTTGTTTCTGTGCAGGAGCAGATGAAATCTCCAAAAGAACAGGTGAAGCACCTTAAGTCATGGCCTGACACAAGGTGGTTTTGCAGAATTTCTGCAATTCGTGCTGTGCATGGCACTTATGCCTTCATTCTGGAGACATTGAATTGGTTTGCTGATGAAGAGGTGAATGCTGAGCGTCGTTTGAAGGCAACTGCCCTCAATAATAATAATAATAATAATAATAAATTATATTTATAACGCACTTTATATTCGGGGGAATCTCAAAGTGCTACATGGCAGATAAAAAACTAGAAAACAAGGACAAGTATAAAACAACTGGACGACAACCAAGATATGAGAGAAACTACGGAAATGCTAAGGTAAAGAGGTGAGTTTTAAGTCCAGTTTTGAAAGAGTCAGTGGATTGGGGTGCTCTTAGGTGGTCGGGGAGGGAGTTCCACAGTGTAGGCTGTATGGCAGAAGGCCCGGTCGCCCATGGTGCGCAGCTTGGTTTTCGGATCCTCAGGCACCAGGTTGCTCATTTTGAATTTTTGTTGATGCTTCATGTAATGCTCAAACTCTTTTCCATTACTGAATCTTTGACATTGTGTTTGCAAGCCAAGTCTCTGCATGCAAAGGCAAGCATTGATCTCATTGAATCAACTATTGCAGAATTGGAGTTGTTATCTCAAGATGACTGGTTTGATGAAATTTTTGAGCAGTGTCTGACTCTAGCTGGAAAATATGAGTTCCCTGTCACTCTGAGGTCAGGAGAGAGAAGGAAGGCCAAGTTACCTGAGAAGTTCTCTGACTCTGTTGTCACCCACAAGGTGCCTGATAGGAGAACTGATGCCATGTCTGCTCCTGATGCTAAAGTTCTTGCTAAGCGTGTTTGCTCAGATGTTGTGAGCATGATGGTGGGAGAAATGAAGTCCCGCTTCAGCAACAAAACCTTGCAATTCCTGAGGGGATTTGGAGCTCTAGAGCCCATGATCATGAGGGAAGGAGTGCTCATTGAGAATGATCAGTTTCTGAATTCAGATGATCTCTTGGTCATAACTGAATTCTATGGGCTTTGTTCCCAGAGTGATTTCCTGGCTGAGGCAAGAGTTACACGCAGAGTCATCATGAAAAGATGGCATGAAGCTTCCAAGACTGAATTTTCAATTGACAGTGTGATGTCTATTAGCACTGATCTTGGCGAGATTTTTCCTTACATTCTTTCACTTTATGAACTTGCTTTGACAATTGGGTGCAGCAGTGCCTCTTGCGAGAGGTCTTTCTCTGCTATGAAGCGAGTAAAGAGCTACTTGAGGTCTTCAATGACTGAAGAGAGGCTGCATGCTCTATCTGTCATCAACATTGAGAATCAGCTGCCTATTGATGCTAATGCAATTGTTTTGAAATTCGCAGCCAATGATGGAAACAGGCGACTCCTGTTGTATTAAGCTTTACAGTTAAATATGATACAGTTGCTTTCTTCTACAGTTCCATTCTGTTTTTTATTTCGTGGTATTCTTGTAACTTTTTCTTATAGCAAGTTCTATTCTGTTCAGGTGTTTTTCATGTTTTCTGTTCCTTTACAAAAAGTTATTGGTATAGCTTGATTTTTATTAGCATGACTTGACTGAATTCAGAAACTGATCATTCTAATCAGCACTCCTTCCCTCATAGTAGTGACTGTGTTTTCTTAGCATGTATATTACTAAATCAACCCAAGGTGGACTATATTTTTGGCTCATATATTTTTCATATTCATTATAGCAGTGTATTTGTTATTCATTGTAGTTATTGAAGTAAAATACTGAATCTCAGTTATGAATCTCTCTTATGTTGCCTGGATTTCATTATGCTATACCACTCCCAATATGAATGGATATTGTAACTGCTGATCTATGTTTAATAAACAAGGTTGTACTTCTAAGAAATTCCAAGTTATTACTGATTACTGAGTTGATTTATTACCCTGGAACTATATGTTAAAAATATAAGGTTTTTTTACATTGAAACATCTGGTTGTGGGGCCTGTGGGCGCGCGCCCCTACTGGAAAAATTCCTGGCTACGCCACTGGGTACGGGGGTTTGAGACTTGTAAAATAATGTCTGATGGTACTTAAACCTGACACAAAGATTGACATAGGGGTGACCTGTTTTGGGCCTAGTAAAGGTTACCTAGAAGTTAGTTCCTTTAAATTAACTTTTGTTAAACTGGTAAAAGGGGGGTGACTGGTTGATCTCGTCAACCTCTATTGCAGTTCCAGACTTTCACCAGAAGATGGTGCCAAAGTCAAATTTATCAGACATAGTAAATTAATAGTTTGAGTTATTGACTAAATGAACATGTTCTGAGTGACACAGCAACACACAATTTTGGATTATTTAATATTATTTTGTTTTGCTATAATATACTTTGAAACAGTTTGAGTATTTTAATCTGCTAACGAGGAGAACCCATGATCATAGTTATGGTCAGGGACGTGCGGTCAGAGGAGGCAAGGCACGCCTCCCCTGCCGTCATGAAAATGGGAAAAACAAATTCAATTGTTCTTATTATAAAGTCATTTTCCTTTTAATTTCAATAATTTTGTATCATTTTGAACCAAAATCGCTGCATTTTTATAGTTATTTTAAAACCGAAGACGATTTGCTCGGAGGACCCAACGTCCTGTCGCCTCCTCTGAGGATTGCGTAATTACACGGCTGCCTATGTTGACAGGCAATGCGGTTAGACAGAACTGCTCTCTGTCTTCATGTCGCTGTTTAAGTGTTCAAACACTGTGGCTATATTAATTAATTTTCGTAGTTAGGATGGTTTATATAATATCTTGTGTTGTCATCTGTCTGTAACGTCGTGTTTCTTTAGATCAGGGGTCACCAAACTTTCTTAAACCGAGAGCTACTTCCTGGGTACTGATTGAGGCAAAGGGCTACCAGTTTGACACACACTTCTAAAATAGCCAATTTGCTCAATTTGGCTTTCACTATGTGTTTTTATTGTCATTTCCAGTTCACATGTAAGTGTGATTTTAACAAGAATAGCAAAAATACAGTCAAACCTTGGTTTTTGACCACAATCCGTTCCAGAAGGCGGTTCGAGAAGCGAATCGGTTGAATTCCGAATCTATATTTCCCATTACAAATAATGGATTTTTTTAATCCGTTTCAAGACAAAAAAACCCCGCCTTTTCTAAGCATTTTTTTCATTTGCGCATATTTGGTGATAGCGCAACTGCAGCGCACCGCCGAACGCGCAACCGTAGCGCGTCGCCCACTGCGCAACTGCACCGCGCTGGTCGCATTATTGTGACAGAGCCGTCGCTGAAATTTAGAAAATAATTTTAAAGTCCTGATGTACTTTCCAAAATTTAAGTAGACCCAAGTGCGCAGGGAGCTTAATTTTGTCCGATCGCGCAACTGCAGCGCACCGCCGAACGTGCTACCGTAGCACGTCGCCTACCGCGCAACTGCACTGCGCTGGTCGCATTGTTGTGACAGAGCCGTCGCTGAAATTTAGAAAATATTTTTAAAATCCTGATATACTTTCCAAAATTTAAGTGGACAACAGTGCACAGGGAGCTTAATTTGGTCCGACCGCGCAACCGCAGCGCGCCGGGCGCTCACTGTCGCATTGCTTTAAGTGCGTCTTTGTGTTTTAGGATGGCTTTACTGCTCCCACTTGCTTTCTTTGGCGGCATGATTAGGGGTTGATACAATCCTCAAAGTAACGAAAATACAATAACAAGGGAGTCAGTCGGCATCCGGGCCGCGCGGTCGGGTTTTCTCGGGTCCTCCCGGCTCATCTCGCGAGGTTCGACCTCCGAATTTTGTTCGACAACCGAAGCAAAAAATCTTGAATTTTTTGTTCGAATTCCGATTTGTTCGAGAACCGGGACGTTCGAAAACCGAGGTTTGACTGTAAAATAAATAAATGCAGCTCACTGACGAGTGCCGCGATATGAGCTAATTTTAGAACAGTCCTGCGGGCGACTCATGCGGTCCTCACGGGCGACCTGGTGCCCGCGGGCACCGTGTTGGTGACCCCAGCCATGAAGGCTATTTTGTGTGTTTTGGGGTGTTCTTTGGTATTGAGGGGGGCTGGTTGGCCGCGTTTACTTTTTTCCTTTTTCTTGTTGCTTTGCTTTGATGGCTTTTAACTTTCACACTTAAAGGCTTTTTTTGTGCCGCCGTTGTGTGGCAGCCTTATAGGAGCCTATTGAGTTGCTTTCATGTCATGTGTGTGTCTTTTATATATCTTTTATATGGTATGAATAATGCTGGGGCCTGAATTTCCCCACCCTTGGGATTAAAGGGAAATGTGCTTTCGCCAGTTTGCAAACATATTTTATTAAGGCGGCGCTAGACTTATAATCATATCAATATAATTTTCAGTAGTAATGTACTCGTGTGGTCACATAATAAGTGGAAAGGAATGTGCAGGCAACTGCATGAACTTATTTTCTACAAAGTATTGTGGAACAGGATGTCCAGACAGGGAGGACATCTTACAAGGACATCTCGAGAGGAACGCGAATAACAACTCGTCTTGGTGGTCCAGACCCAACCGCCCACAACTGAGACCAGACACCTGCGCTGAGCAGCGGAAAAACACCCAAACGAGGAGGAGATGACCATCGACTAATCACCACACAATATTTTGCATGCTTGAATATTCATATTGTGTTTCCTTAAAACTGGGCAACCCGGAAGAATGTATTGTCTTTGATGGTCACGAAGGCACAAGAGTTTTTTGGTGTTAAGGACCCGAGACCCAGGCGCCTGTATTGAAAAAAAAAGATTAAAGTCCCAATGATCGTCACACACACACCTGGGTGTGGTGAAATTTGTCCTCTGCATTTAACCCATCCCCGTGTGATTTTAATCCATCCCCTGGGGGAGAGGGGAGCAGTGAGCAGCAGCGGTGCCGCGCTCGGGAATCAGTTGGTGATCTAACCCCCCAATTCCAACCCTTAATGCTGAGTGCCAAGCAGGGAGGCAATGGGTCCCATTTTTATAGTCTTTGGTATGACCCGGCCGGGGTTTGAACCCACAACCTTCCAGTCTCAGGGCGGACACTCTACCACTAGGCCACTGAGTATTAGCTTGCTTTGTCAGGATTAAACAATTGGTAAATTCGGCCTAATTGATTTATTGGTCTTCTCTTTGACAGAACAAACTCGCAAAATTGTTAGGTGTACCGGTGTGTGGATTAGGACATAACGACTCATGTGTTAAGTGTTGATCGTAATTTGGAGTCAGATCAATAGCTAAAATCCGTAGCCTAACAGGATCAATAAAGTTTCAATCAATCAATCAATCAATCAATCAATCAATCAATCAATCAATCAATCAATCAATCAACTATATACCAAATAACTAACATAAATGCCAAATTTATCGGACCATCCGTGTCACTCCAAATTATTAAATTCATTGAAATCGTCATCCTCTGTGTCACGTGCGTTCGCGTCGCGCCGGAAGTGACGTCATGCAGCCTGATAACTGGCCCAAAAACCAACCTTCTGAGGATGCAGCCTGTGAATTTGGTCACAGCTAGTGACGCCTTTTTTGCATCAGTTCTCTTGCTAGCAATGAGGCTTCAACACCTACCGCTAATCAAAAATTCAAACACAGTACTATCAAGCAAGGTTAGCAGATGTAGCTGTCTGTCAGACCCTAGTGGGAATTTAACTCACACCCTCTGATTTATAATTCTAGTGCTCTTATCACTAAGCTACGTGGCCTTGCTTGGCAAAACTGTGTCAACCTTTTAGAAGATGAACCAAAAGAAACTCTTGAAAATGTACTTTAACCAGGACTCTAGGCCAGTGATTTTCAACCAGTGTGCACACATTTGTGTGCCATGAGAAACTATAAAATTTCCCTTCACGTCCCCAAAGAGTACAACAACTCATCACACAACTGCTCGTCACCAGTACCATGGACAAGATACGTGTACACCCTCAACTATTATAAATTCAACTTGCACAGCAAACATTAAGTATGTTATTAGGGTTCAGTGAGGAAAGAAACTCAAAACCCCTTGGTGACTAGACCAGTACCCTAACTACTGAGCTACAAGGCCTGCTCTATGGCTGTTACTAATAAACTATAAACTATTCATGTACAATATTGCGAAATTTAATCAGATTGTGTCACAAATCAACAGGCACGTTTAACTACCATGCAACTAATTTGCGAGCAATCAAAGCAAGATACCTGAGCCAAGTTTGAGAACCAGTTAGTGTGCTCGAACCTCATAGCTGGTTGAAGCGCTGGTCTTGGAAAGCAGGATCGAGTCCTGATTTTGATTCTCCTTTATGTACAAGTTTGAATGTGACAACAGCCGGGAACAGCCATGCCTAACGAGCAAAAGGACAAGGTGTGTCCTTTCATCAAAAAAGATGTGGCCAAAGAGTCTGTCAGAAGGGACATTTAAAAACACATGCAAGAACACACACAGGTGAGAAATGTTTTTCCTGCTCAGTTTGTGGCCAAAGAACAGTCACTTAAAAATAAACACAAGAACACACACAGGTGAGAAATCTTAGTCCTTCTCAGTTCCTGGCCCAAGATTGTTAGGGTTGACAAATTACAGTGGAGCCTCGGTTTTCAAACGTCCCGGTTCTCGAACAAATCAGTATTCGAACAAAAAATTCGAGATTTTTTTGCTTCGGATGTCGAACGAAATTCGGTTGTCGAACCTCGCGAGATGAGCCGAGAAGACCCGCATGCCAACTGACTCCGTTCGTTATTACATTCTCGTTACTCTGAGGATTGCATCAACTCTAATCATGCCTCCAAAGGAAGCAAGTGGGAGCAGTAAAGCCATCCTAAAACACAAAGACGCTACTAAAGCAATGCGACAGTGAGCGCCCGGCGCGCTGCGGTTGCCCGATCGGACAAAATTAAGCTCCCTGCGCACTGAGGTCCACTTAAATTTTGGAAAGTCCATTAGGACTTTAAAAATATTTTCTAAGTTTTAGCGACGGCTCTGTCGCAATAATGCAACCAGCGCGGTGCAGTTGCGCGGTCGGCGGCGCGCTACGGTTCCGTGTTTGGCGGTGCGCTGCAGTTGCGCGATCGGACAAAATTAAGCTCCCTGCGCACTGAGGTCCACTTAAATTTTGGAAAATACATCAGGACTTTAAAAATATTTTCTAAATTTCAGCGACGGCTCTGTCACAATAATGCGACCAGCACGGTGCAGTTGAGCGTTCGGCGCTGCGCTGCAGTTGCGCAATTGGACAAAAATGCGCAAATGGAAAAAATGGTTAAAAAAGGCGTTTTTTTTTGCTTGGAATGGATACATTTTTTTTCCATTATTTGTAAAGGGAAAACATTATTCGGAATTCGAACGATTCACTTCTGGAACAGCCTTCTTGAACGGATTGTGGTCGAAAACCGAGGCTCCACTGTTCTTGATTGTATGATTATGTTGGAATGTAGACTATATTGATTAACCAGTTGCTGAGGGGAACAAACTCCCCCTCCTGCCCTGTTTTCTCTCAATAAATATGTCCTTATATGTTCAGAGTTTCTGAATAGATATTTGAAAGAGTAATATGGGAAATGACTTTAAAATATATGTAGTCTCCGCTCAGCATCCATCGCCATTTAAAGAATGCCAGTTTCAAGGCTGAATTCGTGTGTCACATGACGTGCGTTCGCGTCGCACCGGAAGTCATGTCATGCAGCCTGATAATTGGCAAAAAAAAGACTTTCTGAGGATGCAGCTTGTGAATTTAGACACAGCGAGTGAATCTTTTTTTGCAAGACCAGTTCTCTTGCTAGCAATGAGGCTTTAACACCTACCGCTAATCAAAAATTCAAACACACTACAACCAAGCAGGGTTAACAGATGTAGCTGTCTGTCAGACCCTAGTGGGAATTTAACTCACATCCTCTGAGTTACAATTCTAGTGCTCTTATGACTGAGCTACGCGGCCTTGCTTGGCAAAACTGTGTCAACCTTTTAGAAGATTGACCAAGAGAAACGCTTGAAAATGTAGTCTAAACAGGACTGTAAGCCAGTGATTCTCATCCAGTGTGGACACATTTGTGTGCCGTGAGAAATTATAAAATTTCCCTCAAAGACAATAACAACTCATCACACAACTGCTGGTCACCAGTACCATGGACAAGATATGTGGAATTACACCCTCAACTCTTATAAATCGAGCTTGCGCAGTAAATGCTTAGTATACAATCAGGCCTCAGTGAGAATTGAACTCACGACCCCTGGTTTACAAGACCAGTGCTCTAACCACTGAGCTACAAGGCCTGTTCTACTGTGAAACTATAAACTATTCAACTACAATATTACAAAGTGGAAATCAGGATGTCACCACGTTTGCCTCCCATGCTACTATTCTGCGAGCAAGCAAGGCTAGATAGCTTGGCCAAGTTTGAGAATCAGTTAGCGTGCCCGAACCTCTGGTTGAAGCTGGTGGTTGAAGCTGGTGGTTGAAGCGCTGGTTTTTATGTACAAGTTTGAATGTGACAACAGCCAGGAACAGCCATGATTAATGAGAAACAGGAGGCCGAGCCAGAGCAACTTTGATAAAAGAGGAGGGGAAAGAGAAGGAAGAAGAGGATATCTACAGTATGCCCTCAACTTGTCTCTCGTTGAAAAGTATAGATGAGGGTCAACGTGAGGTGAGCAAAGGGGCGGAGCCTGCAAGAAGCAGCTCTCGTCAACACATGACAACAGAAGATAATGGAGCCCACCGTGGAGAATCGCAAGCAGACGACCTCTTAGCTCCAACATCAGATTGTGATGACATGTTGTCACATGCTTCTGACGCTGCAGATGATGAGTCAGAAGTTGATATTTTATACCAAACACTGGAAATGTTCTCAGTGTTGGAAAATGTTTGCTCATAAGAGGAGTTTGAAACTACACCTAAGAATACACACAGGAGGGAAACATTTTTCCAAAGATTCTCTCAGAAGAGGCACTTAACAAGTCACATGAGAACCCAGACTGGGGAGAAACGTTTTTCCTGCTCAGTTTGTGGCCAAAAATTCTTTCAGAAGGGTGACTTGCAAACACACACAAGAACCCACACCAGTGAGATATCTTTTTCCAGATCACTTTGTGGCCAAAGATTCTCTCAGAAGGTAAACTTAAAAATACTACATGCAAGAACACACTCAGGTGAAAAATATTTTTCCTGCTCAGTTTGTAGCCAAAGATTCTCGCAGAACAGTCACCTAAAAATAATGACAAGAACACACACGGTTGAGAAACCTTTTTCCTGCCCAGTTCCTGGCCAAATATTCTCACAGAAGGGTGACTTAAAAACACACACAAATACCCCCACCCATGAGAAACCTTTTTCCTGCTCAGTTTGTGGCCAAAGATTCTCTCAGACGGGACACTTAAAAACACATTCAAGGGCACACACAGGAGAGGAACCATTTTCCTGCTCAGTTTGTGGCCAAAGATTCTCTCAGAAGGTAAACTTAAAAACACACGGAAGAACACACACAGGTGAAAAACATTTTTCCTGCTCAGCTTGTGGCCAAAGATTCTCAGAGAAAGGAAGCTTGAAAAGACACACAAGAACCCACACTGGTGAGAACCCGCTTTTCCTGCTCAGTTTGTGGCCAAAGATTCTCTCAGAAGGTAAATTTAAAAACACATGCAAGAACACACACAGCTGAAAACCCTTTTTCTTACTCAGTTTGTGGCCGAAGATTGTCAGAAAAGGGAAACTTAAAAAGACACACAAGAACCCACACTGGTGAGAAAACCCTTTTTCTTGCTCAGTTTGTGGTCAAAGATTTTCAGAGAAGGGACAGTTCAAAACACATACAAGAACACACACAGGTGAGAACCCTTTTTCCTGTTTAGTTTGTGGCCAAATATTCTCTCAGAAAGTAAACTTAAAATCAAATGCAAGAACACACACTGGTGAAAAACCTGTCTCCTACTCACTTTGTGGCCAAAGATTCTCTCTGAAGAGAAACTTCAAAATCCACTAATTGTCGGACACCACGAGCGGTTACCTAATATGCAAGGCCTTTTTTTTGGGGGTTTGGCGCCACTGTGGGTGGCAGCCCCCCAGCAGTGTTCTCTCTTTTCCTCTTTATTTCCTTCTTTTCTCCTTTTTCTTTCTTTCTATTTGTCCATTCGGCAATGCTGGTGCTTTCTATCGCACCTCGGCGTGTGCAGATTGTTTCGGATCGGATATTTTTTTTCCCTGGGAGATGGGATGGCTGCACACATTGGTCGGGACCGGCGTGACTCTACGACGGCCATCCTGTTCATCCGGCCGGTGCTGACCAGATCCCTCGCTTTGGCCTCGCAGCCGCGACCCGTGTGGGAGGTCCGCTCCCTCGTGCTCGTTGAAGCCAATGACCTTCGCCGTACCAGCCCCATGGTGACTATCTGCACGTGCCCCGACTAGGTGCCCAGGACGCTGCTCACACGTTTGCCTGTTTTGTGATGTTTTACCGATTTACGACCACGGTCCATTGGGCGCCGTTGAACTTGACTGCCCTTACACCTGTTTATGGACCCCGTGGAGGCTATTTTGCGTGTTTTCGGGTGTTCTTTGGAATTGAAGGGGGCTGGTTGGCCGGTGTTACTTTTTTCCTTTGTCTTGTTGCTTTGGTTTGATGGCTTTTAACTTTCGCACTTACTGGCTTTCTTTGTGGCGCCGTTGTGTGGCAGCCTTATAGGAGCCTATTGAGTTGCGCTCATGTCATCTGAGTGTCTTTTACATACCCGCTCTATACTGCTGGGGCCTGAATTTCCCCACTCCCGGGGATCTATAAAGTTTCAATCAATCAATCAATCAATCAATCAACCAATCAATCAATCAATCAATCAATCAATCAATCAATCATCTGACTTAGCTCCCACAATTGTCATGCTGTTATGTTTTGTGAGTTGTTTTTGTCTTGTCCTGTTCGTCGTATTGTCACTTCCTGTTTTGTTTTGGTAACTCTCCTCTCGTTTCAGTTCGTGGGTCCTTCCTCTGTGTCAGGCTACTTGTCTTCCCTGATCCCAATTGTGTGCACCTGTGTCTTTGGTCCTAATTGTCTGCACCTGTGTCCTCACCTTTCTATGTGTATTTAGCCAGCGTCTTCCCCTTGTCTTGTGCCAGTGCGTCTTGTCCCGTCTTGAGCACCAGCGATCGCGTGAGTAACAGATATCACTTTAGAGAACCTAGTTTAGATTTAGGTTTTTTTTTTGCCACCGTGTTTTCCCTCGATTTGAGGTGCTTTTGGTTTTTGCTGTCTCCAGCCAACTCAGTGGCCTAGTGGTAGAGTGTCTGCCCTGAGACTGGAAGGTTGTGGGTTCAAACCCCGGCCGGGTCATAACAAAGACTATAAAAATGGGACCCATTGCCTCCCTGCTTGGTACTCAGCATTAAGGGTTGGAATTGGGGGGTTAGATCACCAAATGATTCCCGAGCGCGGCACCACTGCTGCTCACTGCTCCCCTCTCCCCCAGGGGATGGATTAAAATCACATGGGGATGGGTTAAATGCAGAGGACAAATTTCACCACACCCAGATGTGTGTGTGACGATCATTGGGACTTTAACTTTAACTTGTTTTCCCTCTTTTTGAGGCGCTTTTGTTTTTTTGTGCTGTCTCCAGCCTGTTCGAATAAATACCTTTTGGTGGCACTCTGCATCCGAGTCCTCTCCCTGATCCAAACCTGACAACAATAGCTCCTACAAGATGTCTCCCGGGTCTCTTAGCTGGCTCGTATCTTTGTTTGTTAGCCTTGGAAACTCCTCTATCTTGTTTAGCAGTGTGTCTTCAATTGCTTCTGAGGAACGGTGACACTCTTCAACCCGTTCCCAAATCATCTTTACGCCTCCAGCGGGTACTGCATGAACCCTTTTCACCTGTTCTGCAGATCTTGGACCTAGCCACCTTGTTAGTAGGTCGAACTCCTCTCTTTTTAATAAATTTACGTAAGTCTTTAGTCGCGCCAATAAAGGATACTTTCCATGTCCAATAGTTTTGCGGTTTGTCGTCAAATTGCAGTAAACCAACGCTGACGAGTTACCGTATTTTCACGATTAAAACGTGCACTGTAATAAAAGGCGCAGTCTCAGTTATGTGTGCCATGACTGTGTTCAACACACATAGGGCGCACCTCATCATAGGGCGTGGGTTTTATATATACAATCCACGCCCACACTTGCCCCTTTAACGTTCTCATGGCGCTCTCAACTACGTCCGCCTTACAACAACACACACACACCCACACACGCACACATACACATACACACACACACACGCACGCACACACACAAATACACACACGCAGCAGTGACTCTCCAATACACATCGATACCAAATGATCAGGTGACGCTTTCCCGCCTTTATAAAACCTTCTGAGATGGAGGGTGTTGTTACATCTGCTGAAGTGCCATGTGTACTGACCGCCATTAAACAACCCAAGATCTTGCCAATAAAGAACCAACCGTTACCCCACATCTTAGTTTTCCTGACCCAACAACGGACATCATCAACAACACGCAACAGCCGTTGATGGAATCGAACCCGCACTTTCTTAACTGTGAAGCGGACATGCTAACCAGTTCCCCACCGAGCCGCCAAAGAGTATAAATATTACTATATTGAGTCAAATACAAACCAGATTACAGATACAGTGGAGCCTCAGTTTTCGACCACAATCCGTTCCAGAAGTCTGTTGGAGAAGTGAATCGTTCAAATTCCGAATCATGTTTTCCCATTACAAATAATGGAAAAAAATGTAAAATTTAAATTTAAAAACCCCGCCTTTTTAAAGTATTTTTTCATTTGTACATTTTTGTCCGATCGCGCAACTGCAGTGCTTAATTTAGAAAATATTTTTAAAGTCCTGATGTTCTTTCCAAAATTTAAGTGGACCTCAGTGCGCAGGGAGCTGAATTTGGTCCGATCGCGCAACCGCAGCGCGCCGGGCGCTCACTGTTGCATTGCTTTAGGAGCGTCTTTGTGTTTTAGGATGGCTTTACTGCTCCCACTTGCTTCCTTTGGAGGCATGATTAGAGTTGTTGCAATCCTCAGAGTAACGAGAATGTAATAACGAACGGAGTCAGTTGGCATGCGGGTCCTCTCGGCTCATCTCGTGAGGTTCGACAATCGAATTTCGTTCGACATCCGGAGCAAAAACTTCTCGAATTTTTTGTTCAAATACTGATTTGTTCGAGAACCGGGACGTTCGAAAACCGAGGCTCCACTGTAAAACAACTTAACACCGACTTTCGACGAGGATGGGATTTGAACCCATGCGTGAAGAGCACAATGGATTAGCAATCCATCGCCTTAACCTCTCGGCCACCTCGTCTTGCTCATATGGCGTTGACAACACGTTATGTACGTTGTGCCAAGATACTTTGTGTGAAAATCCGACGATGTGATATGAAATGAGTGGAGAGCACAATGGAGTAGCAACCCATCGCCTAAATATCTCAGCCATCGCATCTCATGCATGAGTTGCATGGGCGACATGATATGGCATGTACAGGGTAGTATAAGCTACAAGGTAAAATGATACGATACTTTAGATGTGAAACGAAGAAAAGCTAAGCCACAAAAGAAGTGACACTGTCAACAAAGAAAAACATTTTTTCAATGTTGTCTCACCCCAAATCTTTGGGATCATCGGCTCTGCGCAGTTGGATTGTTCCACCAACATTTTAACATCAACATTCTTTCATGGTGTGCCTGGGTATCTCGGCTGAAGATCCTAAAGAAAAGAACCTAAATTTCTTGTATGCTATTGCATGATCGTATAGTGTTGTGGCCGTAGCATCCCCGGAACGAATCTGGGTCATGGCGTAATTAAATTACCTTGCTGAATTTGTCCGTTGTTCACTGTTACCAAACAGCCTTCTGTTGAACACAAGCTTCCAGACATTACGTCCACCTACGTTTTCACATCAACTTTATTTCATAAAGTTCTTCCTATTTCATCTTGGCGAAACTCCCTCAGGCGTTCCCATTTTTTTTTAGGCCTGGCTGCCACGAGGCAGCGGTAGACACACAATTATGACCCTGAAAGGACACGTCCAAACTATGATATTAATCAGAATTCATTAATCACTGAAATGCAGTCCTCAGGTCCATGTCATATTCGCTACCAATCGGAATGTAACGAAGCTGTTTCTACCCAGTCACGAACTGGGGACTTTTTGCGTGTTAGGCAAACGTGATAATCACTACACGATGGAAACATCTGCTACAGTGGTGCACCTTACTTACTGGACCAAAGGTGAGTGCTACTAGGCACCAAGCGCACCCGAACCATCACTGTTTTAGATCTTTACGGTTACTCCCTCATTCATTCACATGTTTGGTGAAACCTCCCCAAATCCCCACTCAAACATGCAAAGCTTACGATTCGACATGAAATCAAATCCATTTGTATCATATAAGGACTTTTGACTTGTGATCTGGTGCTCCCTGTGTGGAGTTTTTAGGTTCTCCCCGTGCCTGCGTAGGTTTTCCCCGGGTTTTCCTCCCACATCACAAAAACATGCTTGGTCAGCCTATTTAGTAATCCAAACTGCCCATAGGTGTGAGTGCAAGTGCGAATGATTGTTTGTCTCTGTGTGCCCTGCGATTGTCTGGCAACCAGTTACAACGTGTCCCCCGCCTACTGTCCGATGACTGCTGGGATAGGCTCCAGCACGCCTGCGACCCCCCGCAGTACAGATAATGGACGGAATGGATGGAATTGAATGGCGATCAGTTTAGGGCCTGAAGAGGGAGCAACAGCAATATGCAGATACTCTTATTAGTTTATACAAACATATCAATCAATGTGTAAATAATTTACCCAAACATAGTTGCTCAATCAGAGCACAGACACAGCACACAGAGCTTTGTGACTTTCATTTACACATAGGCAGTGAGCACAGACACGGCACACAGAGCTCAGTTAAGTTCCATGACACATAGTCACAAAACATTCAGTAAATAACAGGACATTCAGGTGATAACAGAACAGACCTTATCCTTCCCTCCCATTCCCTTCCTAGTTCCTGCTTTTGGTCAGTATAAAGCCTTCTGATTTGAAGTTTGACGTTGTTGTTTCATCTGCTGAAGTGCCTTGTGCACTGACTGCCATTAAACAACCTAATATCTGTTACAAAAACTGTTACTCCACATTTTTGTTTTACTTGCTTAACGATGGACATCTTGAACAAAACGCAACAGGCCGTTTTAGCTATACTATTCACGGCCTCGGCTCGGCAAACTGAGGCTCAATTCCCCGACGCGGAGTCTAAAATCAAAAGGATCATAAGACTTGTTTCCAACCAGGGACCTTCAGCGTGTGAGGGAATGTGATAACCACTACACCATGGAAACTGCGCTGACACATAGCCTTTTGAAGAGCCTGGCAAAAGTTAAAGAAAAGTGCGAAACCTGGTTTTCACCCAGTCTCAAATCAGGTACCCTTTAGCGAAACGACTCAGCCTGGGCTCGGCAAATCGGGCTTCAATTCCCCGACGCGGAGTTTATTTCTTTGTATGGAAAAATTGCTTTTGCTGCCACAGTTTTGAAAAGCAAATCAAAAAGTTCATAAGTGCCTGCTTTCTTCCTCACTCACTTTTGTTGAACTTTTGCCAGGCTTCTCAAAATGCTTTGGACGTCACAGCAGTTTCCATAGCGGTAGTGGTCATCATGTTCTTCTCAGACGCGAAACAGCCCCTGTTTGAGACTGGGTGGAAACAACATTTTCTAAATCTATTTGTCAGTGTTGTCTGCTTTGCAAAGTGTGCCAGGGACACCTCGGCAAACAGGAGCCATATAGTATTTGATAAAGTAATCACATGTTCTCCGAGTTACAATGTCAACTGGTGGAACTTACTTTAGATCTTGGATGGTTTTAAAGCTAATGCTCTTCTGGATTACCGAGTAATCGGTTGAGACCGGCGTAACTCTACGACGGCTTCCTGCTTATCCGGCCGGTGCTGACGGGTCCCTCGCCTTGGCCTCGCAGCCTCGTGCTCGTCGGAACCAATGACCTTCGCCGTGCTAGCCCCGTGGTGTCCATCTGCACGTGCCCAGGACGCTGCTCACACGTTTGCCTGTTTTGTGATGTTTTCACCGATTCACGACCACGGTCCATTGGGCGCCGTTGAACTGGACTGTCCTTACACTTGTTTATGGACCCCGTGGAGGCTATTTTGTGTGTTTTGGGGTGTTCTCTGATATTGAGGGGTGCTGGTTGGCCACTGTTACTTTTTTAATAATAATAATAATTCATTCAATTTATATAGCGCTTTTCAATAACCCAAAGACGCTTTACATGGAATAAAAAAGAGTGGAGGGGGGGGGGGAGAGACAGTAGGTTATACTTAACAAGACATCGGTCAGCAGTGCGAAGGAGATGGATGGAGGAGCAGGAGGGGTGGGAGCGGAGGTTGTTGAGGTTGCCAGTACGGGAGGTGGGGGTGACGGGGGGTTGGTAGTCCAAAAAGAGGAGATGGGTGAGCCATCGGGGAAATGCCGCTCAGATGTAGCGGCGACGGCGAAGGATCCCAGCCTCGTGTGGAAGCAGCAGTGGACCAGGTGGTGATGCCGGTCGACCTCGACTGCACCCGCTCGAACGGCAGGCCCCAACGCACCACGGCGGCACACAGCAGAGCCACAGTTGGCGAGCCCGCAGGGAGTGGAGCCCGTCCCCCAAGGACGCCGAACGGAAGGCCAGAGAGCCGGGCCAGAGCTGCCGTCGAGTCCACAGCAGGCGGCGGCCACAGGCTCCGAGTCGGGAGGCAGGAGGGTCCGGTGGTGGTTTTGGCCAGTTGGCTGTTGGCTAGCTGGCTAACGTAGTTGGTAGTCCGAGGGAGAGGAAACAGATAGGTGAGAGCGGAGCTGCGGGGATGCGAGGTGGACGGAAGACAACACGAGAAAAATAAAAGAAGAGACGGGTGCAGTGAAAACGGGAAAATGAAAAACAAGTAACGGACACGGTCCGGGATAGAAGCAGCAGTCAACAAATCTGACGCCAGCGTGCTCTAACCCGGAAGACAACAGACGGTGGGGATTAGCCTTTTTTCCTTTGCTTTGTCGGCTTTTATCTTTCGCACTTACTGGCTTTCTTTGTGGCGCTGTTGTGTGGCAGACTTATGAGAGCCTATTGAGTTGCGCTCATGCCATCTGTGTGTCTTTTGTATACCCGCTCTGTGGTATGGATTCTGATGGGGCCTGAATTTCCCAACCCCCGGGGACCAATAAACGTTCAATCAATCAATCAATCAATCAATCAATCAATCAATCAATCAATCAATGTTGGCATGGTGTGATTGTGAGCACTCTGAATCTAGCAATCCAAGTTCAAGTCTTGGTGGAACTTTCAATTTGTAGTCATTTACATGGAACACAAATTTGGAAATTCCAATTCAGTACTTTGTGGACAGCCCTATGAGTGTGTAAGCCCTGCCTCCACTACTTTTGTCAATTTCGTAAAATGAGCGCCTTAGTTAGTGCATTGTGCTCAGAAAAATTATGCTCCTCCTTCTGTCACTGCCAGGGTTCTATGGTGTAATGGTGAGCACTCTGGACTCTGAATCCAGTGATCCGAGTTCAAGTCTCGGTGGGACCTCAAATAATTTGTCATTTAGTTGGAAAAAATTTGCGAAATGGCAACAGCTTGTGTGCTGCCCCATGAAATCGTATGCTTCCCTACACCTGAGGGTTCCATGAGCGTTCTAGACTCTGAATCCAGTGATCTCAGTTTTAGTCTCGGTTGGACCTCAAATCTTTGGTCATATACAGTCGTATGCAAAAGTTTGGGCACCCCTAATCAATTTCAACATTTTCTTTATAAATCCTTGGCTGTTCGGATCAGCAATTTCAGTTAAATATATCATATAGCAGACAGACACAATGATATTTGAGAAGTGAAATGAAGTTTATTGGAGTTAACGATTTGTCAAGAAGAATGGTCCAATATTCCTTCAACCAGAATCCACACTCTCATTGGAAGCTATAGGAAGTGTTTAGAGCAGTGGTTCTTAACCCTGTTGGAGGTACCGAATCCCACCAGTTTCATATGCGCAATCACCGAACCCCTCGTTAGTGAAAAACATTTATATATTTTTTTCAAATTCAAGACATAGATGTTTTTTACTGGCACACAAAATGAGCCGTGCATGAACATCACCTCGTTCAAAGAATAAAACCAACACAATGCATGAATTCACGTCAAATGACATACCAGCAAATCAGTGTGACTTCTGCTGTTGCCTTTGCGAGACCAGTTCAGATATGCGTTGTCACGAATTTATAAATCAGGTGTGTTCGGACCTCCCCAGTAGAGGCTCTGCTGAACCCCTGAGACCGACTCACCGAACCCCTAGTTTGACCGATTCCAGGTTCAGGACCCCTGGTTTAGAGGCTGTTATTTCTGTAAAAGGAGGATCTACTAAATATTTCTGTCATTTTTCTCTTGGGGTGCCCAAATGTATGCACCTGCCTACTTTTGTTGAAATAATGATTCCACACTGTCTGCAAATCCTATAAACTTCATTTTACTTCTCAAATATCACTATTTACCACCGCTGCCATCCACCGTGCATGGATTCGGGCCATCTGATTGGTTCCTTTCGGTTCGTTTTTTGGTTCGATTCGAATCCGGGTTATGGCATAATCAAATTACCTTGTTGAATTTGTCTGCTGGTCACTGTTGCTAAACAGCCTTCCTTTGGACAATGACAGTTTTCCACACAAGTTTACAGTCAATACAGTGTTGTAGGGCGAGTGGCGCAATGGATAACACATGATGGCAGATTTAAGTGATGTTTTATGTATGATGAGAATCAAAATAGCAGACGAAAGAGACTCAAGGTCAATTAACTCAAGCCGTTTCATTGCAATTGATAGCCCATATGACATGCACCTTAGATTAAATGGAGCTAGTTCAGGGGTCGGCAACCCGCGGCTCCAGAGCCTCATGCAACTCTTTAGCACAATCCTAGCTGCTCCCTGGAGCTCTTGCAAAAATGGGTGAAAATGGAAATAGATGTTGTTGTTTTTTTTTTAAATATGGTTTTTAGATGGTAATCATGACACAAACATTCTTATTCTGTAGAAAATGTATGTAGTTGTGAATATATTAAAAATACTAAATTTCAGAATGGCGCAAAATTGCGTCATAGCAAGCGACACAGCACAGGCGAGTTGTAAACAGGTGTTTGAGTGACGGGCCATGATTCTAAAGGCAAAAAGAGAAAGATTGCTGATAAGAACAGAGGGTTTAAGAAAGAATGGACTCAACTATTTGCTTTCATTACCAATGCTGAAGGATTGCCTGAATGTTTGATTTGCAATGAGAAGTTGTCAAATATAACAAAAAGAGCAATTTGGAGTGACATTTTCAGCTAAAGCATGCTAAATTTGCTGATGATCACCCAGTTGGAACTGAGAGGAAAGGTGCAATTTGAGGAACGAAAAAACAGTTTCAAGAAATAGATTGCATCTCCAAACTCTACTACTGCTGCAAGTTTTGTTGCAGCCCGGGAGATAATAAAGCGCGGAAAACCATTCACCGATGGCGAGTACATGAAGGATTCATTCGTTAAAATATCAGAGTGCCTATTTTCGGACTTCAAAAACAAAACCGAGATCATTCCAAAAATTAAAGACCTGCCTCTCTCAGCAAAATCAGTGAACGAAATGGTAATTTGAATGGCAAACAATATTACCAATCAGCAAATCATCATCATCATCATCATCGGTTTAAAGTCCGCTTTCCAGTCGCCGCTGGGTTGGACTGGATTCTCGATATGGCTTTCTTCCACCGGGAACGGTCCATGGCCATCTCGTGGTTGATGCCGAGCGCCTTCATGTCGGCTGCCACGGTCGTCTGCCAGGTCTTTTTAGGTCGGCCACTGGGTCTTGTTCCCTCTACGTTATACGACATAACTTTCTTCACCCAGTCGTTCTCGTCCTTCCTCACTACATGTCCGTACCATCGCAGTCTGCCTCTCCTCACCACATCCACTATGGCCTCCACTCCCATCTTCTTTCTCAGCTCTGCACTGGTCTTTTCTTCCCTCATTGACACACCACACATCCATCTGATCATCCTCATTTCTGCTCTGTTTAGTTTGTCTTTGTGTTCTGTTTTCAAGGCCCATGCCTCACTTCCGTACGTCATACCACTTCTGACGCAGGCTGAGTACACTTGGCCTCTCATCTTCAGGGATGGGGCCTTAGATGTTAAGAAGGGCATGAGTTCATGATACTCATGTATCAAGGACATCAATTCAGCTCCAGCTTTCTCAATTGCCTGTGATGAGTCGTGTGACATGACCGATATCGAACAGACAGCTCTGCTATGCAGGTACGTGAACTCTAATGGGCCGCAAGAAGAAATTGATACCACTAAAAGGCCAAAAACGGGGGGAGGACATCTGCGAGGCTGTGCTGCAGTGTTTAAATGACAGCGATACACCCTGGCCACCTGATTTCAGACGCTACAGACGGCACACCGAGTTTGAGAGGATCGCAAAAGTTTGTGACTTTACGACAGAAAGCATTGGATCAAAATTTGCTTGCATTCCATTGCATAGTGCACCAAGAGGCGTTGTGTGCGTAAACATTCCCACCAGAGTGTATGGAGGTAATGAACCTTGTCATCCAAATTGTGAAGAAAATAATCGCAAAAGCATTAAACCCCCACCAGTTCCGTGAATTGCTAGATGAAGTTGAGAGCGAGCGAATATGCCGATCTCCTGCTGCACAACAAAGTCTGCCGGCTATCCAGGGGCAACGTCTTGCGTCGCTTTGTTGCTTTGTATTTGTAGCCTAGTTAATTAATTTAATAGTAGGCATACAGGTCATGTATTGACAGTCTATATTGCCTTATAAAAAGTTTTTAGATTTTTGCCGCTCTAGACAGGTATGGTTTTTTTTGGGGGGGGGGACAACATGGCTTTTTGAACATTTTGGGTTGCCGGCCCCTGGCCTAACACGTGAAAGATCCCCAGTTCGAGACTGGGTGGAAACAGCTTCTTCTACTATTTCTTGTCATTGTTGGTTCCTATGAAAAGTCCATGACACATTAAAACGATTTTGCGCTGCAATTATGTTGTGGTACCTGATTTGAGACTGGGTGAAAACTGGCTTCTTTCCCTCACTTTAGATGGAACCATGCTGACTCTGATACATTCCATTTGGTAGTTCTTAGCTGTGTCTAAATTCATATCACGTGTCACACAAATGCAGCCTGTAAATGATGCGCATGTGACATTGGCCTGTCGAAAATGGCAGAGAACAGGAGCCAGCTGTTTCAAAGTAGGCCTCATTTGATAGTTGAACCCGAGACCTCTCGCACCCTAAGCGAGAATCATTCCCCTCGACCAACGAGCCCCATATCAAATTAGCTGACGCCGTTACATTCCGATTGGTAGCGAATATGACATGGACCTGAGTACTGCATTTCGATGATTAATGAATTTTGATAAATATCATAGCCAGTTTGCGCGTATCCTTTCAGGGTCATAATTGTATGTCAATCGCTGCCTCGTGGCAGCCAGGCCTAAAAAAGATAGGAATGCCTGAGGGAGTTTCACCAAGATGAATTAGGAAAAACTTTATGAAATAAAGTTGATATTAAAACATAGGTGGACGTAATGTCTGGAATCTTGTGTTTAACAGAAGGCTGTTTGGCAACAGTGAACAACGGACAAATTCAGCAAGGTAATTTAATTACGCCATGACCCAGATTCGTTCCGGGGATGCTGCGGCCACAACGCTATACGATTATGCAATAGCATACAATGAGTTTTAGGGTCTTTTCCTTAGGATCTTCAGCCAGGACACCCAGGCTGTCAGGATTCTTCCAGATTATCTTGATCGTATGATTATGCTGGAATATAACCTGTAATAAATAACCTAGCTAGATTAGTTTTATGCTTATGTTGGAATGTAACCTGTAATAAATAACCTAGCTTGTCCCATCCTACACAACGTCGTAAAACACCCCCTGCTATGCTTTGACTAGAGGTCAAGGGCTTTCTCTCCATCCAGTCCACTCTCCCCCCCACCCTGTTTCTCTTAATAAAAATGCTCTTGCAAGAGGCCAGAGTCAGACCTCATTCGATCATCGCTGTATGCACAGCGACGAATGACTCTCCACCTGCAGGTGTTTAAAAGGGCATACTGTCTCCCGTGTGGTTCTTGCAAAATAAGTTAGTGAGCACCACTCTAACACAGGCATACCATGAAAGAATGTTGATGTTAAAATGGTGGTGGAACTATCAGACTGCGCAGATCCAACAGAGACAACATTGGAAAAACTTCTTTGTTGACAGTGTCTGTGAGTCACTTCAGCGCATAGGATTCAAGTGCACATAGCTAATGTTGACCAAAAAATGGCATATAAACTAGCCAGGAATCGAACCTAGAATCTTCGGTTCCGTACTCAGATGCATTATCCATTGCGTCCATTGCCCCAGAATAGGTTGTTCCCGCTACGTTTGTGTGTAACATTTTTGCAAAAATGATTCGAACGAGCTGCGGCCACAACGCAGAGTACTTATCACTATACGATCATGGCTTATATGCGGAAGCATAAAATGAATTCAAAACCTTTAGGATCTTCAGCCAGGACACCCAGGCAGACTATGAAAGAATGTTGATGTTAAAATGTTGGTGGAATTATCCAACTGCGCAGATCCGATAATCCCAAAGATTTGGGGTGAGACAACATTGAAAAAACGTTTTTCTTTGTTGACAGTGTCACTTCTTTTGTGGCTTACCTCTTCTTCGTTTCACATCTAAAGTATCGTATCATATTACCTTGCGGCTTATACCACCCCGTACATACCATATCATGTCGCCCATACAACTCATGCATGAGATGCGGTGGCTGAGATATTCAGGCGATGTGTTGCTACCCCATTGTGCTCTCCACTCATCATTTCATATCACATCCTCGCCGGATTTTCATTATCTTCACATCCAAAGTATCTTGGCACAACGTACATAATGTGATGTGTCAACACAAGTTGTCCACGACGAGGTGGCCGAGAGTTTAAGGCGATGGATTGATAATCCGCTGTGCTCTGCACGCATGGATTCCCATCCTCGTCGAAGGGTGGTTTTAAATCTGTAATCTGGCTTGTATTTGACTCAACATAGTAATATTCATACTCTTTGGCGGCTCGGTGGTACACTGGTTAGCACGTCCGCTTCACAGTTAGGAAAGTGCGGGTTCGATTCCACCAACGGCTGTTGCATGTTGTTGATGATGTCTGTTGTTGGGTCAGGAAAACTAAGATGTGGAGTAACGGTTGGTTCTTTATTGGCAAGATCTTGGGTTGTTTAATGGCGGTCAATGCACATGGCACTTCAGCAGATGTAACAACACCCCCCATCTCCAGGTCAGAAGGTTTTATACTGTCCGGAAAAGGCGGGAAAGCTTCACCTGACCATTTGGTATCTATGTGTATTGGAGAGTCACTGCCCTGTGTGTGTGTGTGTGTGTGTGTGTGTGTGTGTGTGTGTGTGTGTGTGTGTGTGTGTGTGTGTGTGTGTGTGTGTGTGTGTGTGTGTGTGTGTGTGTGTGTGTGTGTTCCATCAGCACACAGGGCGTGTGATGCGTCAGTGCAGTAGTGTTGGAGTCGTAGTGCCTGTAGTTTGTGCATGCTGCATGCTGCCTCTGCTTGCCACTTTTCTGCTTTCAGCTACCGCCACCGGCTAGCCCTCTGTTTCCGGGGGTGAAAAGAGGAGCCGAGTGTATAAGCCTCCTCAGCCGGTACACAGCCTCTCCATTGCCAAGACTTGCACACGCCTCCTTGTGGCCACACACGGCAACTGGCACCTTGTGGTCCCAGGCTAAGTTGTGCAGGATCTCGGAGCAGCAGTGGGCCCCAGAGATGTGGCATGTAGGCCCACCGGTGTGTGGACACGCCCTACTGCCCATCAACAACTGTGGGTAAACAGCTCCAGCTATGGGTAAATAGTGAAGACCTCAACGGTGGACCAGGCGGAGGATGATGGCTGACCTAAGGGGTGGCGTCACAACGGCTGGGAAGGCGGATGAAGGCAGCAGCAGAAAAGGGTCACCAGTCGTCTTGTTCTCCTTGCCAATGGACTCTGACCCCGATCTGTCAAGGACAGTGTGGTGACTGTCTGTGCACCAGTCTCCCCACTTTAAACAAAGTCACGCACAGGCGTCTTTTTCAGGGAATTCACCTTACATCCCGGATTAAAGTCCTGTGGCGACCAGTAAGTGGCAACGGGGGCAGGATTGTGAAGTCTGGAAGCCCCTAGTCACAAGCTGGCACATCATGATGGCGCCGCGGATGGCAGCCACGGTGAGTCGCTCTCTGTTTCTTTGTCTTATTTTGTGTGTTTTCTGTGTCCTCTGCTGTCCATCCCGGATCACTTTTACCAGAGAAGCGCTGTTAAACATCGGACAGTCTTCTTCTGGTATTTTCTCTCCTGTTCTCTCTGATTCAGACTGTTTGTCGGAGATTCTAGCCGGAGCGGCGGTGCTATACAAGCTAGCGCGACGACGGCGGCGCGGTAAACGAGCCGGAGCCCTCGTAAAGCTGAGGCAGAGAGGGTTCCGTTCTGCCCTACCGTCAATTCATCTGGCGAATGTCCGCTCCCCGGCGAACAATTGAATTTGGCCCAGGCACATTGGCTATCCCAAAACATGCAGTAGTTCAAAATTTCACCAGGAGATTTTGTTAAAGCTTGACATAGGGGTGACCTGATGGAAATTAACAAATCTAATAAATTAAATTGTTAGCAATTGGGAGGACACGACCTGTTCAAACACGTAGCAACGCACAATTTTGGAATATGAGTTTGCTATGCCATAATTTTAAGATGTAACAGCTTGAGCAATATCAATATATGTGTTTAAGTTGGAGGAACCCATTATTGTGTTAAGTACTATTATGTGTTGAAATTGATCTTTATTAGACAAGATATATGTGATTCATGTTGCAATGTTTTGTCCAACCTGTATTTAACACTGGTGTTCCATCCATACCTGAATGTATTAAGTTCAGAGGAGACATTAAGGGCTAATAGTGAAAGAAAGAACGAGCAAAACAGGAAACATCTGCATCCGGTGACGGACTGCGGTCAGGCGCAGTTGTTGCTGCTTGAAGCAAGGTTGCCAAGACAACCAGTGGTGCATCTACATATTACGATGAGGTAATGCCAGAAGCCTATAAATATGTTGCCCGGACACAGAGCGGGCGCGCTTCTTCCTGGTCAGGGCGATGGCCGTGACGCTGCCCGGAGTAAAAGAACGAAGGATTTTTCATTCTTTTTGAGATTGAACCAAAATCTACTAAAATGAATTTCCAGAGTCTTCGAATTGGACTTTGTCAAATTTTAAGCTTCGAGGAAGGCAGAGGAGACAGCCGCTCCGGGCAGGAAGGGGAAGACGCCAATTTTACTTTTTTGGCTATGCTCCTCACGGCCAGACCTTTCCTCTTTTTTAAACAGAATTCGGATTTTGGAACAAAGGAGAGCCGATCACTCGACTTGTTCAACCAAATAGGATTTTAGACCTTTAGTCTCCTCTTTTGTTCTGAGTGGGTGAGTCTTGTTATTTTGTTTTTTCGACTTGGAATTATTTTTCTTGCTTATTCATTAAACCTCTTCTTAAGCCTTAATTCGGTATCGATTATTTCGTATTAACTATGTTGAGCATGGTTTTATATGCGGTAATTACAACTTTAAAATGTCTTTATTTCCCTATCATAGTCATTCTTTAAATCCGTTCAATTCTTTTTAAAGTGAAGACAGCTTTAATCCTTAACATCAGGAATTGTCAGATCTGGTTCGAAGTAGTTATCTTGAGCTCAGCTAGGGCGAGGGCGCTCTAGTAAATTAACGAATCCTTGAGGTCTTAACAAAGACATCTAAAAATATCCGTAACATAACACAAGTATCAAACAACCGAAGGGAGCCATCATTATGGCGCGGTCATTTCGACGACTCGCCTCGAATTGAGTTACTCGGCTCGGGCGTCGGATGACTTGAGAGGGATTGGCGTCATATAGAAATTAGATTGATTCTGGTAGAATTAATTTAACTCGGGTGGTTAGATACGGACGAGTCCCTTCACCCCGGCTTATCGAACCCTTTGATGGGAAGCCGGTGACACTTTAATAAAAAGTGCGCGTTTGACAACACCGAACCTCAGGAGTCAAGGAGGCCTACAGGAGCGGCGAACGCGACCTGTTCAAGCAGACCAGAAAGACACTGAACCGAGAGGTCAGGAAAGCCAGGAGGTGTTACGGGGAGAGCCTGAAGAGACACCTCTCTGCCAATCCTGATCCCTCAACAGTGTGGAAAGGTCTGCAGAGCATCACGGGCTACAAGAAACGAACCCCCCGTCCTGTGGAGAGCCCAAGGCTTGCTAACCAGCTAAACAGGTTCTACTGCAGGTTTGATCGGTCCTCCCACACAACGGGACTTCCTGCAGCACAATCTACATACTCACCTCTCCCCACAACTGCTCTGTCCACACCTCTATCATCGTTGTCACCCACTCTCTCTCTTGCAGAGGCCGCGCCCGCACTCCAGATCCGCGAGGAGGAAGTGCGCCAGATGTTCCGGAAACAAAAGACCAGGAAGGCACCGGGCCCAGACGGCGTGTCACCTTCCTGCTTGAAAGTCTGCGCTGAACAGCTGGCGCCCACCTTTGCACGGATCTTCAACCGTTCTCTGGAGCTGTGTGAGGTGCCCTCGTGCTTCAAGAGCTCCACCATCGTTCCAGTGGCCAAGAAGCCCGCCATCACAGGTTTGAATGACTATAGACCTGTCGCACTGACATCTGTGTTCATGAAATCTTTCGAGAGGTTAGTGCTGAACCACCTGAAGGATGTCACGGGCCCCCTGCTTGACCCCCTCCAGTTTGCCTACCGGGCAAACAGGTCAGTGGATGATGCGGTCAACATGGGACTGCACTACATCCTGCACCACCTGGACACCCCAGGAACGTACGCCAGGATCCTGTTCGTGGACTTCAGCTCGGCGTTCAACACCACCGCTCCTGACATCCTCCAACAGAAGCTCATCCAGCTTGCGGTGCCTGCCTCCACCTGTCAGTGGATCACCAGCTTCCTGACCAACAGGAGACAGCGTGTGAGGCTGGGGGGCATCACATCTGACACCCGGACCACCAATACTGGAGCCCCTCAGGGGTGCGTCCTCTCCCCACTGCTCTTCTCTCTCTACACCAATGATTTCTCCTCAGATGACTCTCCTGTGAAGCTCCTGAAGTATGCAGACGACACCACTCTCATCGGACTGATCCAGGACGGTGATGAGACTGCGTACAGACAAGAGGTGGAGCGGCTGGTCCACTGGTGCAGCCAAAACCACCTGGAGCTGAACCCGCTCAAGACCGTGGAGATGACAGTGGACTTCAGGCATGACCCTTCACCACTTTTACCCCTCACTATCCGCAGGAATACTATTCTCTCCACAGACACCTTCAAGTTCCTGGGAACCACAATCTCTCGGGACCTGAAATGGACCGGCCACATAGACTCTGTCCGGAAGAAGGCCCAGCAGAGGCTGTACTTCCTGAGACAGCTAAAGAAGTTCAACCTGCCGCGAGAGCTTCTGAAGACCTTCTACACTGCCATCATCCAGTCTGTCCTCTGCACCTCCATCACTGTCTGGTTTGGATCGGCAAAATGTTTTTCTTTGTTGACAGTGTCACTTCTTTTGTGGCTTAGCTTTTCTTCGTTTCACATCTAAAGTATCGTATCATTTTACCTTGTAGCTTATACTACCCCGTACATGCCATATCATGTCGCCCATGCAACTCATGCATGAGATGCGATGGCTGAGATATTTAGGCGATGGGTTGCTACTCCATTGCGCTCTCCACTCATTTCATATCACATCGTCGGATTTTCACACAAAGTATCTTGGCACAACGTACATAACGTGTTGTCAACGCCATATGAGCAAGACGAGGTGGCCGAGAGGTTAAGGCGATGGATTGCTAATCCATTGTGCTCTGCACGCATGGGTTCAAATCCCATCCTCGTCGAAAGTCGGTGTTAAGTTGTTTTACAGTGGAGCCTCGGTTTTCGAACGTCCCGGTTCTCGAACAAATCAGTATTTGAACATAAAATTAGAGAAGTTTTTGCTCCGGATATCGAACGAAATTCGATTGTCGAACCTCACGAGATGAGCCGAGAGGACCCGCATGCCAACTGACTCCGTTCGTTATTACATTCTCCTTACTCTGAGGATTGCAACAACTCTAATCATGCCTCCAAAGGAAGCAAGTGGGAGCAGTAAAGCCATCCTAAAACACAAAGACGCTCCTAAAGCAATGCAACAGTGAGCGCCCGGCGCGCTGCGGTTGCGCGATCGGACCAAATTAAGCTCCCTGCGCACTGAGGTCCACTTAAATTTTGGAAAGTACATCAGGACTTTAAAAATATTTTCTAAATTTTAGCGACCGCTCTGTCACAATAATGCGACCAGCAGTTGCGCGGTCCGTTGTTGGGTCAGGAAAACTAAGATGTGGAGTAACGGTTGGTTCTTTATTGGCAAGATCTTGGGTTGTTTAATGGCGGTCAGTACACATGGCACTTCAGCAGATGTAACAACACCCTCCATCTCAGAAGGTTTATAAAGGCGGGAAAGCGTCACCTGATCATTTGGTATCGATGTGTATTGGAGAGTCACTGCTGCGAGTGTGTATTTGTGTGTGTGCGTGCGTGTGTGTGTATGTGTGCGTGTGTGTTGTTGTAAGGCGGACGTAGTTGAGAGCGCCATGAGAACGTTAAAGGGGCAAGTGTGGGCGTGGATTGTATATATAAAACCCACGCCCTATGATGAGGTGCGCCCTATGTGTGTTGAACACAGTCATGGCACACATAACTGAGACTGCGCCTTTTATTACAGTGCACGTTTTAATCGTGAAAATACGGTAACTCGTCAGCGTTGGTTTACTGCAATTTGACGACAAACCGCAAAACTATTGGACATGGAAAGTATCCTTTATTGGCGCGACTAAAGACTTACGTAAATTTATTAAAAAGAGAGGAGTTCGACCTACTAACAAGGTGGCTAGGTCCAAGATCTGCAGAACAGGTGAAAAGGGTTCATGCAGTACCCGCTGGAGGCGTAAAGATGATTTGGGAACGGGTTGAAGAGTGTCACCGTTCCTCAGAAGCAATTGAAGACACACTGCTAAACAAGATAGAGGAGTTTCCAAGGCTAACAAACAAAGATACGAGCCAGCTAAGAGACCCGGGAGACATCTTGTAGGAGCTATTGTTGTCAGGTTTGGATCAGGGAGAGGACTCGGATGCAGAGTGCCAACAAAAGGTATTTATTCGAACAGGCTGGAGACAGCACAAAAAAACAAAAGCGCCTCAAAAAGAGGGAAAACAAGTTAAAGTTAAAGTCCCAATGATCGTCACACACACATCTGGGTGTGGTGAAATTTGTCCTCTGCATTTAACCCATCCCCATGTGATTTTAATCCATCCCCTGGGGGAGAGGGGAGCAGTGAGCAGCAGTGGTGCCGCGCTCGGGAATCATTTGGTGATCTAACCCCCCAATTCCAACCCTTAATGCTGAGTGCCAAGCAGGGAGGCAATGGGTCCCATTTTTATAGTCTTTGTTATGACCCGGCCGGGGTTTGAACCCACAACCTTCCAGTCTCAGGGCAGACACTCTACCACTAGGCCACTGAGTTGGCTGGAGACAGCAAAAACCAAAAGCACCTCAAATCGAGGGAAAACACGGTGGCAAAAAAAAAAACTAAATCTAAACTAGGTTCTCTAAAGTGATATCTGTTACTCACGCGATCGCTGGTGCTCAAGACGGGACAAGACGCACTGGCACAAGACAAGGGGAAGACGCTGGCTAAATACACATAGAAAGGTGAGGACACAGGTGCAGACAATTAGGACCAAAGACACAGGTGCACACAATTGGGATCAGGGAAGACAAGTAGCCTGACACACAGAGGAAGGACCCACGAACTGAAACGAGAGGAGAGTTACCAAAACAAAACAGGAAGTGACAATACGACGAACAGGACAAGACAAAAACAACTCACAAAACATAACAGCATGACAATTGTGGGAGCTAAGTCAGATGATTGATTGATTGATTGATTGATTGATCGATTGATTGGTTGATTGATTGATTGATTGATTGATTGATTGATTGATTGATTGATTGATTGATTGATTGATTGAAACTTTATAGATCCCCGGGAGTGGGGAAATTCAGGCCCCAGCAGTATAGAGCGGGTATGTAAAAGACACTCAGATGACATGAGCGCAACTCAATAGGCTCCTATAAGGCTGCCACACAACGGCGCCACAAAGAAAGCCAGTAAGTGCGAAAGTTAAAAGCCATCAAACCAAAGCAACAAGACAAAGGAAAAAAGTAACACCGGCCAACCAGCCCCCTTCAATTCCAAAGAACACCCGAAAACACGCAAAATAGCCTCCACGGGGTCCATAAACAGGTGTAAGGGCAGTCAAGTTCAACGGCGCCCAATGGACCGTGGTCGTAAATCGGTAAAACATCACAAAACAGGCAAACGTGTGAGCAGCGTCCTGGGCACCTAGTCGGGGCATGTGCAGATAGTCACCATGGGGCTGGTACGGCGAAGGTCATTGGCTTCAACGAGCACGAGGGAGCGGACCTCCCACACGGGTCGCGGCTGCGAGGCCAAAGCGAGGGATCTGGTCAGCACCGGCCGGATGAACAGGATGGCCGTCGTAGAGTCACGCCGGTCCCGACCAATGTGTGCAGCCATCCCATCTCCCAGGGAAAAAAAATATCCGATCCGAAACAATCTGCACACGCCGAGGTGCGATAGAAGGCACCAGCATTGCCGAATGGACAAATAGAAAGAAAGAAAAAGGAGAAAAGAAGGAAATAAAGAGGAAAAGAGAGAACACTGCTGGGGGGCTGCCACCCACAGTGGCGCCAAACCCCCAAAAAAAAGGCCTTGCATATTAGGTAACCGCTCGTGGTGTCCGACAATTAGTGGATTTTGAAGTTTCTCTTCAGAGAGAATCTTTGGCCACAAAGTGAGTAGGAGACAGGTTTTTCACCAGTGTGTGTTCTTGCATTTGATTTTAAGTTTACTTTCTGAGAGAATATTTGGCCACAAACTAAACAGGAAAAAGGGTTCTCACCTGTGTGTGTTCTTGTATGTGTTTTGAACTGTCCCTTCTCTGAAAATCTTTGACCACAAACTGAGCAAGAAAAAGGGTTTTCTCACCAGTGTGGGTTCTTGTGTGTCTTTTTAAGTTTCCCTTTTCTGACAATCTTCGGCCACAAACTGAGTAAGAAAAAGGGTTTTCAGCTGTGTGTGTTCTTGCATGTGTTTTTAAATTTACCTTCTGAGAGAATCTTTGGCCACAAACTGAGCAGGAAAAGCGGGTTCTCACCAGTGTGGGTTCTTGTGTGTCTTTTCAAGCTTCCTTTCTCTGAGAATCTTTGGCCACAAGCTGAGCAGGAAAAATGTTTTTCACCTGTGTGTGTTCTTCCGTGTGTTTTTAAGTTTACCTTCTGAGAGAATCTTTGGCCACAAACTGAGCAGGAAAATGGTTCCTCTCCTGTGTGTGCCCTTGAATGTGTTTTTAAGTGTCCCGTCTGAGAGAATCTTTGGCCACAAACTGAGCAGGAAAAAGGTTTCTCATGGGTGGGGGTATTTGTGTGTGTTTTTAAGTCACCCTTCTGTGAGAATATTTGGCCAGGAACTGGGCAGGAAAAAGGTTTCTCAACTGTGTGTGTTCTTGTCATTATTTTTAGGTGACTGTTCTGCGAGAATCTTTGGCTACAAACTGAGCAGGAAAAATATTTTTCACCTGAGTGTGTTCTTGCATGTAGTATTTTTAAGTTTACCTTCTGAGAGAATCTTTGGCCACAAAGTGATCTGGAAAAAGATATCTCACTGGTGTGGGTTCTTGTGTGTGTTTGCAAGTCACCCTTCTGAAAGAATTTTTGGCCACAAACTGAGCAGGAAAAACGTTTCTCCCCAGTCTGGGTTCTCATGTGACTTGTTAAGTGCCTCTTCTGAGAGAATCTTTGGAAAAATGTTTCCCTCCTGTGTGTATTCTTAGGTGTAGTTTCAAACTCCTCTTATGAGCAAACATTTTCCAACACTGAGAACATTTCCAGTGTTTGGTATAAAATATCAACTTCTGACTCATCATCTGCAGCGTCAGAAGCATGTGACAACATGTCATCACAATCTGATGTTGGAGCTAAGAGGTCGTCTGCTTGCGATTCTCCACGGTGGGCTCCATTATCTTCTGTTGTCATGTGTTGACGAGAGCTGCTTCTTGCAGGCTCCGCCCCTTTGCTCACCTCACGTTGACCCTCATCTATACTTTTCAACGAGAGACAAGTTGAGGGCATACTGTAGATATCCTCTTCTTCCTTCTCTTTCCCCTCCTCTTTTATCAAAGTTGCTCTGGCTCGGCCTCCTGTTTCTCATTAATCATGGCTGTTCCTGGCTGTTGTCACATTCAAACTTGTACATAAAAACCAGCGCTTCAACCACCAGCTTCAACCACCAGCTTCAACCAGAGGTTCGGGCACGCTAACTGATTCTCAAACTTGGCCAAGCTATCTAGCCTTGCTTGCTCGCAGAATAGTAGCATGGGAGGCAAACGTGGTGACATCCTGATTTCCACTTTGTAATATTGTAGTTGAATAGTTTATAGTTTCACAGTAGAACAGGCCTTGTAGCTCAGTGGTTAGAGCACTGGTCTTGTAAACCAGGGGTCGTGAGTTCAATTCTCACTGAGGCCTGATTGTATACTAAGCATTTACTGCGCAAGCTCGATTTATAAGAGTTGAGGGTGTAATTCCACATATCTTGTCCATGGTACTGGTGACCAGCAGTTGTGTGATGAGTTGTTATTGTCTTTGAGGGAAATTTTATAATTTCTCACGGCACACAAATGTGTCCACACTGGATGAGAATCACTGGCTTACAGTCCTGTTTAGACTACATTTTCAAGCGTTTCTCTTGGTCAATCTTCTAAAAGGTTGACACAGTTTTGCCAAGCAAGGCCGCGTAGCTCAGTCATAAGAGCACTAGAATTGTAACTCAGAGGATGTGAGTTAAATTCCCACTAGGGTCTGACAGACAGCTACATCTGTTAACCCTGCTTGGTTGTAGTGTGTTTGAATTTTTGATTAGCGGTAGGTGTTAAAGCCTCATTGCTAGCAAGAGAACTGGTCTTGCAAAAAAAGATTCACTCGCTGTGTCTAAATTCACAAGCTGCATCCTCAGAAAGTCTTTTTTTTGCCAATTATCAGGCTGCATGACATGACTTCCGGTGCGACGCGAACGCACGTCATGTGACACACGAATTCAGCCTTGAAACTGGCATTCTTTAAATGGCGATGGATGCTGAGCGGAGACTACATATATTTTAAAGTCATTTCCCATATTACTCTTTCAAATATCTATTCAGAAACTCTGAACATATAAGGACATATTTATTGAGAGAAAACAGGGCAGGAGGGGGAGTTTGTTCCCCTCAGCAACTGGTTAATCAATATAGTCTACATTCCAACATAATCATACAATCAAGAACAGTGGAGCCTCGGTTTTCGACCACAATCCGTTCAAGAAGGCTGTTCCAGAAGTGAATCGTTCGAATTCCGAATAATGTTTTCCCTTTACAAATAATGGAAAAAAAATGTATCCATTCCAAGCAAAAAAAAACCGCCTTTTTTAACCATTTTTTCCATTTGCGCATTTTTGTCCAATTGCGCAACTGCAGCGCAGCGCCGAACGCGCAACTGCACCGTGCTGGTCGCATTATTGTGACAGAGCCGTCGCTGAAATTTAGAAAATATTTTTAAAGTCCTGATGTATTTTCCAAAATTTAAGTGGACCTCAGTGCGCAGGGAGCTTAATTTTGTCCGATCGCGCAACTGCAGCGCACCGCCAAACACGGAACCGTAGCGCGCCGCCGACCGCGCAACTGCACCGCGCTGGTTGCATTATTGCGACAGAGCCGTCGCTAAAACTTAGAAAATATTTTTAAAGTCCTAATGGACTTTCCAAAATTTAAGTGGACCTCAGTGCGCAGGGAGCTTAATTTTGTCCGATCGGGCAACCGCAGCGCGCCGGGCGCTCACTGTCGCATTGCTTTAGTAGCGTCTTTGTGTTTTAGGATGGCTTTACTGCTCCCACTTGCTTCCTTTGGAGGCATGATTAGAGTTGATGCAATCCTCAGAGTAACGAGAATGTAATAACGAACGGAGTCAGTTGGCATGCGGGTCTTCTCGGCTCATCTCGCGAGGTTCGACAACCGAATTTCGTTCGACATCCGAAGCAAAAAAATCTCGAATTTTTTGTTCGAATACTGATTTGTTCGAGAACCGGGACGTTTGAAAACCGAGGCTCCACTGTAATTTGTCAACCCTAACAATCTTGGGCCAGGAACTGAGAAGGACTAAGATTTCTCACCTGTGTGTGTTCTTGTGTTTATTTTTAAGTGACTGTTCTTTGGCCACAAACTGAGCAGGAAAAACATTTCTCACCTGTGTGTGTTCTTGCATGTGTTTTTAAATGTCCCTTCTGACAGACTCTTTGGCCACATCTTTTTTGATGAAAGGACACACCTTGTCCTTTTGCTCGTTAGGCATGGCTGTTCCCGGCTGTTGTCACATTCAAACTTGTACATAAAGGAGAATCAAAATCAGGACTCGATCCTGCTTTCCAAGACCAGCGCTTCAACCAGCTATGAGGTTCGAGCACACTAACTGGTTCTCAAACTTGGCTCAGGTATCTTGCTTTGATTGCTCGCAAATTAGTTGCATGGTAGTTAAACGTGCCTGTTGATTTGTGACACAATCTGATTAAATTTCGCAATATTGTACATGAATAGTTTATAGTTTATTAGTAACAGCCATAGAGCAGGCCTTGTAGCTCAGTAGTTAGGGTACTGGTCTAGTCACCAAGGGGTTTTGAGTTTCTTTCCTCACTGAACCCTAATAACATACTTAATGTTTGCTGTGCAAGTTGAATTTATAATAGTTGAGGGTGTACACGTATCTTGTCCATGGTACTGGTGACGAGCAGTTGTGTGATGAGTTGTTGTACTCTTTGGGGACGTGAAGGGAAATTTTATAGTTTCTCATGGCACACAAATGTGTGCACACTGGTTGAAAATCACTGGCCTAGAGTCCTGGTTAAAGTACATTTTCAAGAGTTTCTTTTGGTTCATCTTCTAAAAGGTTGACACAGTTTTGCCAAGCAAGGCCACGTAGCTTAGTGATAAGAGCACTAGAATTATAAATCAGAGGGTGTGAGTTAAATTCCCACTAGGGTCTGACAGACAGCTACATCTGCTAACCTTGCTTGATAGTACTGTGTTTGAATTTTTGATTAGCGGTAGGTGTTGAAGCCTCATTGCTAGCAAGAGAACTGATGCAAAAAAGGCGTCACTAGCTGTGACCAAATTCACAGGCTGCATCCTCAGAAGGTTGGTTTTTGGGCCAGTTATCAGGCTGCATGACGTCACTTCCGGCGCGACGCGAACGCACGTGACACAGAGGATGACGATTTCAATGAATTTAATAATTTGGAGTGACACGGATGGTCCGATAAATTTGGCATTTATGTTAGTTATTTGGTATATAGTTGATTGATTGATTGATTGATTGATTGATTGATTGATTGAAACTTTATTGATCCTGTTAGGCTACGGATTTTAGCTATTGATCTGACTCCAAATTACGATCAACACTTAACACATGAGTCGTTATGTCCTAATCCACACACCGGTACACCTAACAATTTTGCGAGTTTGTTCTGTCAAAGAGAAGACCAATAAATCAATTAGGCCGAATTTACCAATTGTTTAATCCTGACAAAGCAAGCTAATACTCAGTGGCCTAGTGGTAGAGTGTCCGCCCTGAGACTGGAAGGTTGTGGGTTCAAACCCCGGCCGGGTCATACCAAAGACTATAAAAATGGGACCCATTGCCTCCCTGCTTGGCACTCAGCATTAAGGGTTGGAATTGGGGGGTTAGATCACCAACTGATTCCCGAGCGCGGCACCGCTGCTGCTCACTGCTCCCCTCTCCCCCAGGGGATGGATTAAAATCACACGGGGATGGGTTAAATGCAGAGGACAAATTTCACCACACCCAGGTGTGTGTGTGACGATCATTGGGACTTTAATCTTTTTTTTTCAATACAGGCGCCTGGGTCTCGGGTCCTTAACACCAAAAAACTCTTGTGCCTTCGTGACCATCAAAGACAATACATTCTTCCGGGTTGCCCAGTTTTAAGGAAACACAATATGAATATTCAAGCATGCAAAATATTGTGTGGTGATTAGTCGATGGTCATCTCCTCCTCGTTTGGGTGTTTTTCCGCTGCTCAGCGCAGGTGTCTGGTCTCAGTTGTGGGCGGTTGGGTCTGGACCACCAAGACGAGTTGTTATTCGCGTTCCTCTCGAGATGTCCTTGTAAGATGTCCTCCCTGTCTGGACATCCTGTTCCACAATACTTTGTAGAAAATAAGTTCATGCAGTTGCCTGCACATTCCTTTCCACTTATTATGTGACCACACGAGTACATTACTACTGAAAATTATATTGATATGATTATAAGTCTAGCGCCGCCTTAATAAAATATGTTTGCAAACTGGCGAAAGCACATTTCCCTTTAATCCCAAGGGTGGGGAAATTCAGGCCCCAGCATTATTCATACCATATAAAAGATATATAAAAGACACACACATGACATGAAAGCAACTCAATAGGCTCCTATAAGGCTGCCACACAACGGCGGCACAAAAAAAGCCTTTAAGTGTGAAAGTTAAAAGCCATCAAAGCAAAGCAACAAGAAAAAGGAAAAAAGTAAACGCGGCCAACCAGCCCCCCTCAATACCAAAGAACACCCCAAAACACACAAAATAGCCTTCATGGCTGGGGTCACCAACACGGTGCCCGCGGGCACCAGGTCGCCCGTGAGGACCGCATGAGTCGCCCGCAGGACTGTTCTAAAATTAGCTCATATCGCGGCACTCGTCAGTGAGCTGCATTTATTTATTTTACAGTCAAACCTCGGTTTTCGAACGTCCCGGTTCTCGAACAAATCGGAATTCGAACAAAAGAATTCAAGATTTTTTGCTTCGGTTGTCGAACAAAATTCGGAGGTCGAACCTCGCGAGATGAGCCGGGAGGACCCGAGAAAACCCGACCGCGCGGCCCGGATGCCGACTGACTCCCTTGTTATTGTATTTTCGTTACTTTGAGGATTGTATCAACCCCTAATCATGCCGCCAAAGAAAGCAAGTGGGAGCAGTAAAGCCATCCTAAAACACAAAGACGCACTTAAAGCAATGCGACAGTGAGCGCCCGGCGCGCTGCGGTTGCGCGGTCGGACCAAATTAAGCTCCCTGTGCACTGTTGTCCACTTAAATTTTGGAAAGTATATCAGGATTTTAAAAATATTTTCTAAATTTCAGCGACGGCTCTGTCACAACAATGCGACCAGCGCAGTGCAGTTGCGCGGTAGGCGACGTGCTACGGTAGCACGTTCGGCGGTGCGCTGCAGTTGCGCGATCGGACAAAATTAAGCTCCCTGCGCACTTGGGTCTACTTAAATTTTGGAAAGTACATCAGGACTTTAAAATTATTTTCTAAATTTCAGCGACGGCTCTGTCACAATAATGCGACCAGCGCGGTGCAGTTGCGCAGTGGGCGACGCGCTACGGTTGCGCGTTCGGCGGTGCGCTGCAGTTGCGCTATCACCAAATATGCGCAAATGAAAAAAATGCTTAGAAAAGGCGGGGTTTTTTTGTCTTGAAACGGATTAAAAAAATCCATTATTTGTAATGGGAAATATAGATTCGGAATTCAACCGATTCGCTTCTCGAACCGCCTTCTGGAACGGATTGTGGTCAAAAACCAAGGTTTGACTGTATTTTTGCTATTCTTGTTAAAATCACACTTACATGTGAACTGGAAATGACAATAAAAACACATAGTGAAAGCCAAATTGAGCAAATTGGCTATTTTAGAAGTGTGTGTCAAACTGGTAGCCCTTTGCCTCAATCAGTACCCAGGAAGTAGCTCTCGGTTTAAGAAAGTTTGGTGACCCCTGATCTAAAGAAACACGACGTTACAGACAGATGACAACACAAGATATTATATAAACCATCCTAACTACGAAAATTAATTAATATAGCCACAGTGTTTGAACACTTAAACAGCGACATGAAGACAGAGAGCAGTTCTGTCTAACCGCATTGCCTGTCAACATAGGCAGCCGTGTAATTACGCAATCCTCAGAGGAGGCGACAGGACGTTGGGTCCTCCGAGCAAATCGTCTTCGGTTTTAAAATAACTATAAAAATGCAGCGATTTTGGTTCAAAATGATACAAAATTATTGAAATTAAAAGGAAAATGACTTTATAATAAGAACAATTGAATTTGTTTTTCCCATTTTCATGACGGCAGGGGAGGCGTGCCTTGCCTCCTCTGACCGCACGTCCCCTGACCATAACTATGATCATGGGTTCTCCTCGTTAGCAGATTAAAATACTCAAACTGTTTCAAAGTATATTATAGCAAAACAAAATAATATTAAATAATCCAAAATTGTGTGTTGCTGTGTCACTCAGAACATGTTCATTTAGTCAATAACTCAAACTATTAATTTACTATGTCTGATAAATTTGACTTTGGCACCATCTTCTGGTGAAAGTCTGGAACTGCAATAGAGGTTGACGAGATCAACCAGTCACCCCCCTTTTACCAGTTTAACAAAAGTTAATTTAAAGGAACTAACTTCTAGGTAACCTTTACTAGGCCCAAAACAGGTCACCCCTATGTCAATCTTTGTGTCAGGTTTAAGTACCATCAGACATTATTTTACAAGTCTCAAACCCCCGTACCCAGTGGCGTAGCCAGGAATTTTTCCAGTAGGGGCGCGCGCCCACAGGCCCCACAACCAGATGTTTCAATGTAAAAAAACCTTATATTTTTAACATATAGTTCCAGGGTAATAAATCAACTCAGTAATCAGTAATAACTTGGAATTTCTTAGAAGTACAACCTTGTTTATTAAACATAGATCAGCAGTTACAATATCCATTCATATTGGGAGTGGTATAGCATAATGAAATCCAGGCAACATAAGAGAGATTCATAACTGAGATTCAGTATTTTACTTCAATAACTACAATGAATAACAAATACACTGCTATAATGAATATGAAAAATATATGAGCCAAAAATATAGTCCACCTTGGGTTGATTTAGTAATATACATGCTAAGAAAACACAGTCACTACTATGAGGGAAGGAGTGCTGATTAGAATGATCAGTTTCTGAATTCAGTCAAGTCATGCTAATAAAAATCAAGCTATACCAATAACTTTTTGTAAAGGAACAGAAAACATGAAAAACACCTGAACAGAATAGAACTTGCTATAAGAAAAAGTTACAAGAATACCACGAAATAAAAAACAGAATGGAACTGTAGAAGAAAGCAACTGTATCATATTTAACTGTAAAGCTTAATACAACAGGAGTCGCCTGTTTCCATCATTGGCTGCGAATTTCAAAACAATTGCATTAGCATCAATAGGCAGCTGATTCTCAATGTTGATGACAGATAGAGCATGCAGCCTCTCTTCAGTCATTGAAGACCTCAAGTAGCTCTTTACTCGCTTCATAGCAGAGAAAGACCTCTCGCAAGAGGCACTGCTGCACCCAATTGTCAAAGCAAGTTCATAAAGTGAAAGAATGTAAGGAAAAATCTCGCCAAGATCAGTGCTAATAGACATCACACTGTCAATTGAAAATTCAGTCTTGGAAGCTTCATGCCATCTTTTCATGATGACTCTGCGTGTAACTCTTGCCTCAGCCAGGAAATCACTCTGGGAACAAAGCCCATAGAATTCAGTTATGACCAAGAGATCATCTGAATTCAGAAACTGATCATTCTCAATGAGCACTCCTTCCCTCATGATCATGGGCTCTAGAGCTCCAAATCCCCTCAGGAATTGCAAGGTTTTGTTGCTGAAGCGGGACTTCATTTCTCCCACCATCATGCTCACAACATCTGAGCAAACACGCTTAGCAAGAACTTTAGCATCAGGAGCAGACATGGCATCAGTTCTCCTATCAGGCACCTTGTGGGTGACAACAGAGTCAGAGAACTTCTCAGGTAACTTGGCCTTCCTTCTCTCTCCTGACCTCAGAGTGACAGGGAACTCATATTTTCCAGCTAGAGTCAGACACTGCTCAAAAATTTCATCAAACCAGTCATCTTGAGATAACAACTCCAATTCTGCAATAGTTGATTCAATGAGATCAATGCTTGCCTTTGCATGCAGAGACTTGGCTTGCAAACACAATGTCAAAGATTCAGTAATGGAAAAGAGTTTGAGCATTACATGAAGCATCAACAAAAATTCAAAATGAGCAACCTGGTGCCTGAGGATCCGAAAACCAAGCTGCGCACCATGGGCGACCGGGCCTTCTGCCATACAGCCTACACTGTGGAACTCCCTCCCCGACCACCTAAGAGCACCCCAATCCACTGACTCTTTCAAAACTGGACTTAAAACTCACCTCTTTACCTTAGCATTTCCGTAGTTTCTCTCATATCTTGGTTGTCGTCCAGTTGTTTTATACTTGTCCTTGTTTTCTAGTTTTTTATCTGCCATGTAGCACTTTGAGATTCCCCCGAATATAAAGTGCGTTATAAATATAATTTATTATTATTATTATTATTATTATTGAGGGCAGTTGCCTTCAAACGACGCTCAGCATTCACCTCTTCATCAGCAAACCAATTCAATGTCTCCAGAATGAAGGCATAAGTGCCATGCACAGCACGAATTGCAGAAATTCTGCAAAACCACCTTGTGTCAGGCCATGACTTAAGGTGCTTCACCTGTTCTTTTGGAGATTTCATCTGCTCCTGCACAGAAACAAACTTGGGATGGACAGCAGATGAAGTAACAAATGCATATAAGGTTTTCAAAACACAAAAGAAACCTTCTGCTTCTTGAACAGAAGACACCGTGCCCACCAAGCACAAATTCAGCACATGGCTCTGGCAGTGCAAGTACAATGCCTTCGGATAGTCCTGGCTGATGATAGCATTTACTCCATTCTTTTGTCCCTTCATCACTGCAGCACCATCATAGACCTGGGCAACGCATTTGTCCATAGGAACGACTTTGCTGACCACTTTGGTTATCTTCTCAGCCATGAATCTTGCATTCAGCTGCTCCAAAGGATGAAATCCCACAAACCGTTCAACCACATTGCCATCCTTTAGGTAGCGTAGTGTGACACAAAGTGGCTCCTGGTGCGATGTGTCTTTAGTCTCATCTGCTGACAGACAGACAGAAGTATTTAACTTTGCTTAGTTCATCAGAGATTTCATCCAGGAGATGATTGCCTATCAGTGTGATGAGCTCATTCTGGATCTCAGGTGAGAGGTAGGTGGCATTGCGTCTCATTTTCTTCTTGAGCGAAGCAAACTCTGGACTGAGCTTGGAAGTGTAATCGACCAACTCTAGAAAATTCCCCCTCTGAAAAGAACCTGAGCTTTCGTCAGACCCTCTCAGAGCGAGTCCTTGGCGTCCAAGAAACACAATTGTGTTTACAATGTAAGTCACATATCTTCTGTTTTCCTCAATCTCCTGGCGATTGTGCTTGTCCAGTGCCCGGCAGTGAAAACAGTACATTTTGTTGGCCTCCACAGAGTATTCTATCCAGGGATAACACTTGTACCACGCAGGATTGAAGGCTCTGTAGTCCTTTCTCTTTGCTCCTTCTTTGGAGAAGAGTGTCCTTGGGAACTTCTGCAGTTTTGGCTGTGCTGGTCCATTCTCTGGAGCAGATGAAATATCTGATGGCGCAGCTACTGGCAAAAGAAAACAAATAACCAGATTAGTTTCTGATGTAGTTATTTCTAATCATATCTATGAAATAAAATATGAATGTGGAGTTACTTTTAAAAAATTTAAAGCTGGATATGAAAATGAATATGCAAAAAATAAAAAGGATAAAAACAAAATCTCATCTATAACCAGTCAAAAAGCACATACATTGGCAGTCAGAATGATAGTACTGGTACAGGTAGAAGTAATAATTTATTACTTATCTATTAAACCAGTAGGCCCCAAATAACTTATTAATATTAGGCCTAAATTAGGCCTAATATAATTTGATATAGGCTAATAATAATTTGAATAATTAGGCTACTAATTATTAAATTAGTTTTATTCAACAACTAAATTAGGCCATGCTCACAGGCTATAGTATATAACCTACCCATTTTTTGCTGAGTAAGAGTTGCATGCCGATCAGGAGCAGGATCACCATCAAGAGCAGCAGGAGAACCAGCGGTCTCATCAGCAGCAGTAGCACTAGTTGTACCAGTTGGCGTTGCACTGCCACTCGTGCATGCAGAACCATTCTCGATAGTGATTGTGACACTGGCACTGCTCGACTCTGACTGAGTCGCTCCCGAGTCGACTTTCAGGAACTCTACCAATGCTACAGCTAGCGCGAGAAGCATCATCCTCTTCCTGACAATTTTTTTCTTTAGGTACACCAAAGAAATCGGTAATTCGCTTTTTATTCATCTTCATGTAGGAGAAAAAAAATCGAACATCACCCACGCCGTTCGCTGATCGCTAAAACAACATCCGGGTCCGGGAGGCAAACGGTGAATGGATAACATCGCGCACATAGAATAGCGCAAGCACATTCGCGCAAGACCGAAAGAAAAAAAACGGCATGAAAATGAAGAATCGAAAAAGCTCGATTTTTTTCAACCGGGGCGCAGGGAGTCCTAACCGGGGCGCCGCCCCGGCTCGCCCCGGCTTGGCTACGCCACTGCCCGTACCACGGCCTGGGCAATAAACTGGACGAAGTCAGAGCCGAGCTGTCGATCGCCGAAATACTCATCATCGATGAGATTTCCATGGTGTCAAAAGACCTCTTTGCCTACGCGAATGCCAGGTTGAAACAAATCAAAGGAATTAATTTACCTTTTGGTGGCATGTCTGTTCTTGCTGTTGGAGATTTCTTTCAGCTCCCTCCTGTGAGACAATCCAAACCTCTGTGCGTGTACGATCCCACGCGGCTGGACCACTGGCGTGACAACTTCAAAACGATCACACTCAGCCAGGAGGCCTTTTTTAAAAAAATGTTTTTTAAGTATGCCTCAATGATAACGCCGATCATAACGGATAGACATCATTTCGGAAGTCAGGAACTCATCGATCAGACGCACAAAAATTAACCAACGCCGATTTAAAGATGATGCAAAACCGTCAAAAACAGGTAGGGAAAAGTTTTAGACCCAAATAACTTCAATAAAGAAACGTTTTCGCATAAATAACTTTTCTGAAACTTATTGGAACATGCACAAACTTGAAGACACAATTACAATTCGGGACGGAAAAACTCAACTGAAAACTAAAATGTTTAATTTAGTGTTCCAGATGTTTAATGAGGAATTGCAGCCAGATTTGAATGAAGATTAAAGTATGAACAACTCATGCAAACTCTGGATTTTGAGGAGAATCATGCACGAGAACATGAAAAATGGAATAGTTACATGTTTCTCATAAAACAATTAATAACTTTTTTTTGCAGATTCTGGATGCACATTTGGTGGAACCTTGGTGCCACCTGCCTGATCGAGTGATGTAAGTAACAACTGTATATCATATCATGTTTCTATCGTCAACATTTCTGCAGTCTAACGTTCGTATTTTTCTGTAGCCTTGGACACTTGTCCAATAACATACGACCACCAGGATGTTACCTGCTCACTCCGATCTTACCACCAACACCCCAAAATGCACGGTAAATCCTCAGTTTCTGCAAAATGTATTCCTTTGAATGCCCACACGATGGTGACATGCGTTTGCTTGTGCTTTTGATTTTCCAGCTGGACAAAAGAACCCCAGACTCCTTCCAAGCCGTATATCAAAAAACCACCGAATGCGTTTATGTTATTTATGAAGGAGCAGCGGCCTTTTGTCAAAGCTCAACTTGAAAATTCAAGCGGAGAGCGTACAGACAGCGCATCCGTTAATAAAATCTTGGGGCAGATGGTAAGTACGATGCGCACGCATTCACGCGCGCATGTTTTTTTTTGACACTTTCTCATTAAATCCACAGTGGAAGTCGCTCACGCAGGACGAGCAGGAAAAGTACTTTAATGAATCGGATTGGCTCAACCAGATCCATGCCAGCTTGCACCCGGATTGGTCCTGTCGAGATAACTATGTGAGTTAGAATCCATCGGAACAATAAAAAAAAAAAGAAAAAAAGTGTTTTTGTGTGAAATGACATGATTTTGTGTTTTGTGCAGGGTCAAGAGAAAAAGAGAGTGTGGTGCAGTACCAAAAAATTGGAACGCACCAATAATGTCCAACCGCATGCTTCTTTGATGGGCAATAATAATACAGGTACGTCTCAGAAAATGTTTCTTTGAATTTTTTGAACTGATCACCTGACAGAGCGTGTCAATCCAAACTGAGCATTCTGTTTAGTGATGGAAGACTCGCAGTGAATCTCATCTCGGGAGTGACTGGCGTTTTTGTGTTTGCAGTGCGTGTACCTGACATCCCCGCACCGGCACCCCCCCTCTGTCACGTTCAGCCACTTTGAGGCACGCAAAGCGGACCTGACTGGCCACTTGGCGGTGCCGAGGCAGCCCTTCTTGCCAGATACGAGCATTTGGCAGGCAGGGCCTAATGAGGACCCTGGCTGCACCATCGGTAGGGGTTTTGAGTTGCCTCCATCTTCGTCCTCATCCTCATGCATCGGCAGCCTGTATGAGAACGACCTGACGACCTCCGGCCTATTTAAGGAGTTGGAGGAGCTGGAGATGTCCACTAGCTCCTTCTGGGATTCACCCTTGTGTAGCAGCAGCTTGCATGAGGACGAGGACGACCTGACCTCCGGCCTATTTAAGGAGTTGGCCGAGGTGACCTTGGACTGCTTTTCGAGTTCACCCTCAGACACCAGCAGCCTTCATGAGGACGAGGAGGATCTGACCTCTGCCCTTTTTAGGCAGCTGGTAGCTTTGCAGGCAGCTGAGGCGTCCTCAGCCTCCTTTTTGTCTTCCTACCTCATTTAGGGCATGGAAACAGAGACACAATGAATTGATTCTTTTTACGAATGTTTTGATATACATGATAGATTTCTTCTTTTTATCTGCTTCTATATAATCTATTAACTGTTTCCTTTTAACTCTGTTAATGACCGATTGGTCTAACTTTATTCTTAATATTTTACAATTGCAATTTACCATTGGTTTACAA